>NC_141026.1:5917500-6125000 GCF_052040795.2 Danio rerio
TAGTTGAAGTTGTTGAGTTTTGATGAAAACCGTTGCTGGAGGGCAGGAACCGCTCAGAAGGTGAGAATATCTCCCGTCCGCCTCAGAGAAAAGAGCTTTCCTTTCTGACAAAATACCTTTTCATGCCAATCCAAAGGCATTTTAACTGGAACATTCACTGTTTTTGGAGCATTCTCGCTGTCCCGGCACTGGCACTCTTTTCCTAAAAAGTAACAACCCTCACCCCTAAAATTTATTTTGTTTAAATTATGAAATGATGTGAACTAAGTGGAGGACAAACTGGTTGTGTAGTCACCAGAAAATGAGGAAAGTATTTAAATTGTCATCCTAGTGGGCTTCGTCAGACTCACTCAACTCTACGTTTTTGTGTGTGTGTGTGAGTGTGTGTGTGTGTGTGTGTGTGTGTGTGTGCGTTTGTGTATGGGCTGCTTTACTCGTTTCTCAGCAGAGACATTTTTTCCCCAATTTTTTTGTGACTATTTAGGGTGCTTTCACACCTACACTTTTGTTTCGGAACGTATCTCGTTTGCCCAGTTAGCGCGGTTCGATTGGCATATGTGAACAGGGCAATCGCGCTCTGTTCCGCGCCAAAGTAATCGCTCCGAGATCGCTTGAATGAGGTGGTCTCGGCTCGACTGAAACGAACCCTGGAGCGGTTCGATTGCTGTGAGAAAGCGATCCGATCCGAGCGCGGTTATATCACAGTGTTTTATGGATATGTTATAGGCTTACGGCTATATGAAGAGAGAATTATGAGTAGGGCGGGAAGTTTCGCGAGTCTCCGGATGCCCGCAAACGAGTGATGATCTCCCGGTAATCTCGCGTCTCCCTCCCAGTCCTCAAATAGGCTACATCGCGCACCCTTCTCACCCCTCCCCACCGCATCTCTCCTCAGACACGTCGCGCGTGCACCCTGTTAATCACCACCAAACCACCACCTCTCCTGACAGCTGAGCGGGACGCTGCAAAATAAACCCTGACACTCTGACCAATGTAAGGAGAGTTTACTCGCACGTGACTTGTTTTAGCTCTTTTGGTCCGATTAGAAACTTTGCAGTGTGAAAGTGAACCGCTCCAAGAGCAAAGAGCAACAATGTAACAATTGTAATCTCTGTTTCGGAACAACTGAATCGATTCACAGGTGTGAAAGCACCCTTACAGTAATGATTTTAGTTCATAGTTTTAGTTTAGTTTCATTTTTACTTCTTTTTTTCCCAGATTATGTGACCATTCAGATGAAGCAAACATTAACAGGAATATATCTGACACACTGTATTCAGAAGTGCAGCTGAAGTTTCCACATTGGTGTGTGGCTCTGCTCATCTTCATGTGTGTTCAGAAGGCTTGCACACGTGTGCTCCACCATATGGTTTGTGGTTCACTTTTCTACCACGGCTCACAGCTCTTGCCACCTTGGTAATTGCATCCTCTTGTGTTTCTGGATTGTTTCCCGTGTGTGTGTGTGTGTGTGTGTGTGTGTGTGTGTTTAGCTTTAGAAGGTTTCGTTGTGTGGACAGCGGATCGTCCTATCATATACTCATGTCCCACATCTCTCACTGCCATAATATCTTATTAGACCTGCATCCAGTATAATGTGTTCTTTTGTTGCAATGTAGTCAGGCTGATTTTGAGGAAATAATCTTTCATGCCTGGAAAAAACGGGAATTGTGAGACACTTTGATGACAAAGAGGCACATACATTTGGGATGTGGCTTTAGAAAGATAGATGTAGAGCTAAAAATGTCCAGGTATCACTTTATAAGGGCGATCCATCATGGCACTTGAGGAACAGAGTGGAAATAACCAGTCCCTCCAGGATTTAGTCTGATGTTTTTTTTTTTGTTTTTTTTTGCAACTTAAAATGAATAGTTTATCAGCTTTTGTTGTGTTTTGGACAGAACTTTTGACTTATTTGAGTAGAAGTGAAATGTGGACAGAGAGATGGAACAGAAGGACAGTGCGTTGACTGATGTGAGTGGGGGTAATTGGGGACAGAGAGATTGGACAGATGGAAGAGTCCATTGACTGATGTGAGGAGGAGTGCATTGGGGAAAGAGGGAAGGGTCCATTGACTTACCTGACCAGTGATCTTATATTTCAGCAATAACTTATACTTTTTGGTTGGATAGTAAATTTAGTATCCACTATAAGATGGTATTGGTGGTTACTAACAGTATGTAAAAATAAAAATAAATTGTTCATGCACATTTTTGACTGGTTTTCAGTTGTCAGTGACAGTTTTTTATGCTTGACAAGCTGATTTATTAAAAAAAAAAAAATGTTTAGTTAAAACAGACCTTGCCAAAAATATTTCTTATGGGAACATAATTAGAAGTTGTAAAAAAGGGATAAATTATATTGCAGATTATCATTATAATATATTAAATAGCAGAATAGTGTTTCATTGTGACTTAAGGATCATGACAATATCAAATTATGTTGATTCCAACCCGTAAATACCACGGGCACGTTGGAGATGTGACAGATGAAAGAGTCCATTTACTGAGGTGAGCAGGGGTGCAACGGCGACAGAGGGACAGGACAGATGGAAGAGTCCATTGCCTGAGGTGAGCAGGGGTGCGTTTGGGACACAGGGATGGGACAGATGGAGGGATGACAGGTGGAGACAGAAGGAGAACGAGAGGTGAGAAGTAATCAAACTGAGCCCACGACTCACAGCTGAGAAGAGCAGGAGGAAACAGGAGATCGAGAGGCTGAATACCATCATCACGTTGCCATACTGCTGTTAAAATTTTTTTTTTTTTTTTTTTTTGCAAATAAACAACTTACAAGATTTAGAGTACAGAGCTGCATTAAATGCTTATTATGTGGTGTATTGATACAGTGCTCAGCAAAATTGAGTACACCACCTTTTTAAAGAAAATCTTATTTATTATTTTATTATTTTAATTATCAATTTCTCAGTCAATATAACATTAATTGTTGTGCATTTATTTTATTTTATTTTCTATTAAATTATTAAATACTGAATACTGCATTTTAGTGATATTTTAAGCACTATCTTTAACTTGTCAGATGGTCATCATAACCACACTTTTTAGAATAAAGAAATATGAATAAATACTTATTATTAAAATGCAAATTTATTACATCGTATATCATTAGAAAAATAATAGGAATCTGTTAATGTCTAAAATTTAAAACTGCAGCCTATTGTCATTTATTAGGCAAATAATAACCCTGGCCAGCACATTCAACTTCAACTCAGTCAGAATTTAGCCATTTGAATACACAATAATAACGTAGAGCTTTGTGATTTGTTCAGCCTCTCTTGTAAGAAAGTACATCTGAAAATTCATGGATAACAATTGCCAAATTAGTATCCAATATGGGCCGCTTTTGGTGCTTCACATTTTTTATTGGTTATTTATTGTTTCAAGAAAAATGTAAAAGAATTTAAATAACATTACAGTAGGTCAGTAGTGAAAGATGACATCAGTCACGTCCGATTGTGTGGGTTTTTTTTTTTTTTTTTGCACAGCTGGATGTTGGACTCATAAAAAGTAATTTTTTGCATTGGTCAAAACTGATTAGCTGAAGTCACGATAGTCAACAGAGTATTCCACTTGGTCTTAAAGCCTTTTTGGATGAGTAATTTTAAAAATGTATGATGGCGTAGCAGTCAAAATAGGACAAATGATATCATATATGGTACAACTTCTGGACCTTTGTCAGTTGTTTGTCTTGATTTATCCTGTGTAGGAAATTTTCTTTATTATTTTACCCACACTAATTCGGACTGTATTTTTTTTTTTTTTTTTTTTTTCAGTTTTGGCTTAGGTACTGACAAAATAAATGAATTTATTCATTCATTAGTAAGTAACGGAAGTAAGTAAGGAATGTGGATTTTATATAGCTCATTTTTTTTTTGTATGGCCATTCAACCCAAAGTGCTTCACAATCATGAGGGTGGTCTCTCCACACCACCACCAGTGTGCAGCATCCACTAGGATGATGCGACAGCAGCCACAGGACAATGGTGCCTGTGCGCTCACCAAACACCAGCTGTGGGGGGAGTTGAGAGATAGAGTCATAGAGTGATAGAGCCAATTCAGTGGATGGGGAGGATTGGGAGGCCATGATTGTAAGGTTTACACCCCTACTCTTCACGAGAAGTGCCATGGGATTTTTATTAACCACAGAAAGTCAGAATCTCGACTTCTCATTTGAAAGACGGTGCTCAATGACAGTTTTTCACGACAGCTGGCCTCACTAACACCACTTCCAACAGCAACCTAGTTTTCCCATGTGCTCACCCATCCAGGTACTGACCAGGCTCAGCCCTGTTTAGCTTCAGTGAGTAACCACTCTTGGGCTGCAGGGTGATATGGTTGTGGCTTCATCCATCCATCCATCCATCCATCCATCCATCCATCCATCCATTCATTACCTGTACAAAAAGAAAAGAGGATGAGTGAAAACAAATTTTCTGTGATTGCTGTGATGGAAACAGAGCAGATTAGCTCTTATTTTTACACCAGTAATAAGATCCTTGAGTCTCCAGCAGGCCTTAGATGAACGCCAGGTATAACATGTACAGTAGAAGATGTAAAAGTGGAGCTCAGACGGCTTCTTTTTACATTGAATCTATGACTGAGGCTTGCTCTGCTCTCTGCCAGACGTCACATCACGTCAGTCCCGCTGGAGACCCAGAGCCGCGGGGTGAGCCTCCGCATCGCACCATGCACCATTTCCAGGAAATTAAATTCAGCAGACACTGCTTTAAATGTCATTTGCAGTTTCTCAAATCCACTGTACAGATGCTTTATATTCAGAAATGCAGGCATTCTTGTAATGACTGTGAGGTTGGGTTCTCCGCTCTCTAATGCAGTACAGAGGCCACAGTTCAAGAAATAAACCAGACTAAATAATAGTTGGTGTTACTGATTTGAAATTTAAAGCAGCACGTACACTTCAACTTACATGAATGTTAGCTTATCTTTACTGGGGAGTGGTTTCTAGATGGATCTGGTTGCTCGCTATGCAGTCAAACATTATTTTGGGTGGTGTTTAAGATGGTTGCTAGTTGTTTTAGCACATCGTTAGCATGTTTATAGCTTGAATTTACTCACTGTTTTCATGTTTTACCACAATACTGTCATGTTTTTAGCATATTTTAGCATGATGCTACCATGCTTTACACATTGCTAGCACATTCCTAGCTTAGTTAATCATACTGCTAATGTTTCAACACAATGCTAATGTGTTTGTGGCATGATAAATTAGGTTTTGTCAGATTTATTTTTCTAGAAATTAATTACCAAAGTATGATTATTAGCACATATATAGCCACTTTTTCTGTTCCTATATGATGTTTATGATAGACAAACATTGCATAATGTAACATAAGGCTAATGTGGAGTGGTTTCTAGTAGGTTCTAAATGGTTGCAATGCAGTTGAAAATGATTTTGGGTGGTGTTCAAGGTAGTTGCTAGTTGTTTTAGCACATCGTTAGCATGTTGATAACATGAATTAACTCACAGTTTTTATGTATTTACAATACTGTCATGTTTTTAGCATAATTTAGCATAATGCTATCACGTTTTACACATTGCTAGCACATTTCTAGCTTGGTTAATCTTACTGCTAATGTTTCAACACAATGGTAATGTGTTTGTAGCATGAGGAATTAGGTTTTATCAGGTTTATTCACTACAAATTATTCACTAAAGTATATTTATTAGCACATATATAGCTACCTTTTCTTGTTCCAGTTTGATTTCTATGAAAGGCTAACATTGTATTATGTAATATTACTGGGGAGTGGTTTCTAGTTGGTTCTGGATGGTTGCTATGCATTTGAAAATGATTTTGGGTTGTGTTTAAGGTGGTTGCTAGTTGTTTTAGCACATTGTTAGCATGCATAAACTCACTGTTTTCATGTTTTAACACAATACTGTGATGTGTTTACCATTATTTAGCACAATGCAACTATTTTTACACATTGCTAGCTGATTTCTACTGTGGCTAATCATACTGCTAATGTTTTAACACAATGTTAATGTGTTTGTAGCATTAGAAATTAATTATATCAGTTTTTTTTGCTACAAATGATTTACCAAAGTATGGTTATTAGCACATGGGCTATATAGCCACTTTTTCATGTTCCCGTATGATTTCTACGAAGGGCTAACATTGCGTTATGTAACATTATGCTATATTGGGGAGTGTGTGGTCGAACATTGATTTGGGTGGTGTTCAAGGTGGTAGCTAGTTGTTTTAGCACATTGTTAGCATGCTGTTATCATAAATTACCTCACTGTGTTTATGTTTTCACACAATACTGTCATGTTTTTAGCGTTATTTAGCACAATGCTATAATGCTTTACACATAGCTAGCCGATTTCTAGTTTGGTTATCATACTGCTTATGTTTCAACACAATGCTAATGTGTTTGTTGCATGAGAAATTGGGTTTTGTCAGTTTTATTTGCTTCAAATAATTTATTACAGTTCATAAGCACATATATAGCCTCATTGTCTTGTTCCTGCATGATTTCAACGAAGGGGTAGCATTGCATAGTGTAACATAAGGCTAATAGGGAGTGCTTTCTTGTCAGTTCTGGATGATTGCTATGCAGTTGAAAATGATTTTGGGTGGCGTTCAAGGTGGTAGCTAGTTGTTTTAGCACATAGTTAGCATGAACTAACTCACCGTTTTCATGTTTTAACACAAAACTCCCTTGCTTTTAGCATAATTTAGCATAATTTAGCATGATGTTACCATGCTTTACACATTGCTAGCACATTTCTAGCTTGTTTAATCATACTGCTATTGTTTTATCACAATGCTAACGTGTTTTTAGTATGATACATTTAGTTTTGTCAGGTTTATTCACTACAAATATTTTAGCACTATGCAACTATTTAACTTGTTTTTTACTCTGACTGACATCAAGTATGGTTCTTGTGTGAAAATGTACAATGGGAAATATAAATAGCTTTTGTTTAAGAAACCTTGAATGACATATCAATTTACATTAGTGTAAAATTCAACTGGATTTAATGTGGAGAGGCTGTGTTGAAGCTTTTGACATCTAAGGTGTTAACATGCACATCTGTGGTTATTAAAGATCAGTTGGCCAGTAGAAAGCTTGGAGTCATGTATTTACCGGCTTTGGTCCGCTAACAAACCCGCAAGATGCTTCGCACAGCTAATTTTAGCAGCTCAAGATGAAAATTCAATTTAATCTGCCTGGCTAACCAGTCGCGATTCTGCACGGCAATAACATTTAAAGCCGACGCGTGTGCTTAAACGCAGCATAAATGAAATTCCAGTTGACGAACTGTAGAGAGGCTTTTTGAAAGGATGTGTTAAACTCCTTTTCGCAGAGCTGTGCAAGCGTTCTCCAAAGATGTCCTCTTGCTAATCTGACAAACAGCAAGTTTTGCTTCCTTGCATATCTAATAAATAATTAATACAATCATGCCTTGATTCCCTTTTAAAAGACTAGTTCTGAGCATTCTCTAATACATGTGTTTTGTGTCATTATAGACATTATACACTGTGTAATCTTGTTGACATGCTGTTTATTTCCATGCTAACATTTGCAAAGGCTAAGACCAGGAAAATGTAGACTTTTAAGATGCACCTAAAAGCTTGATTGAATTTGTGACGATGCCAAACATCTCATTAATTTGTGTTCAATTGTGTGCTTTACAAACATGACAGCAGTGTAATAATACATGGTGAAAGTGGTATTTCATGCTATATGCTACAAGTGAACTAAAACTTGTAAGCAGTTTGTTAAACAAGCTAGAAACTTGCTAGCAGAGCACTAAATCATGTTATAAACATAAAACTAGCGTCCCAATATTAGTGTGGCAGGCCTAAATCATGTCAGGGACATGCTAACAGTGTGCTAAAACATACTAGAACTGTTCAATAATGATATAAACACGTTAGCATTATGTTAAAGCATGTTAGCAATATATCAATCCCATTAAAACATATTAGCATTGTGTTGAATCATACATAGTGTTGTATCCATCAACCATCAATGCACTGGATCATCTGAAAATTGAAATTATGACCTTTTTATATATGTGTAGACTATGTATATCAGTTTTTTTATTGGATTGCAAGCTAGTATATTGCTAATTACTCAAGCACATGTTGTTTCTATTTGATATGATTATCGTAATTCGGTCTTGATATTGATTGATGTTATAATGAGCTAAAGCTAATATAGTGTATATACACGTCACATACTAGAGGTGTGAAATGGAGCCATTGTCTGTATCTCCAATACATTTTGAGCAAAACAAATAGAGTTAAAATTTGAGAGTAGATTGTTTGTAGGCTTTTCTGGATGCTAATATGTTCTGGTTGCTATTTTAGCACATTGTTAGCATGTTCCTACACAATACTAGCATGTAGCATTATTTTATGCAGTGCTAGCTGGTTTCATCACAATTGTAGCTTGTTTGTAGCATATATTACAAAACGTTATCATGTTTTAACACAATGATAGCATGTTTTTAGCACAACATGTCAAAACCACATATATTAGTTGTTTATTTCACAGAATCAGTAACGTCTAACATCCATATGACTGAAATGTTTGACATACTGCTAATATTAGGCATGCTTCTAGCATGCTGCTGGCTTACTGCTAGCATATAGCATTATGCTAACATGCTTTAACATAATGCTAATGTGCTTATATCATTATTGAACAGTTCTAGCATATATTAGCACACTATTAGCACGTCGCTGACATGTTTTAGGCCTACCACGCTAATATCGGCACACTAGAAGTGTTTGTAACATGATTTACCGCCCTGCTAGCATCTTTCTAGGACATTTAACAAACTGCTTACACATTTTTATTCAATTGTAGCATTTAGCATGAAATACTAATTTTGCTGTCATGTTTTAGGAACAAACAATTGTTAACTAATTTATTAGTAATGATAACATGTTATAGCACAATGATAATATGTTTATAGTAGGTTTTAACACTTTGCTAGCATGGCTCCTTGCACATTTACCACATTGCTATCTTGTTTTGAGATAATACTAGCATGTAGCATTATTGTATGCAGTGTTATCTGGTTTGTTTCTAGCATATATTACAGAACGGTTATCATGTTTAAACAAAAACGTGTTTGTAGCATTATTTACTCCCGCTAGCCGGTTTTTCTTAGCACAACATGTCGAAATCACGTTTATTGTTTGTTGTCGTTTTTAGAATTGATGTTAGTAACGTCTAACGCCTATATATGGCTGAAATGTTTAATTGTAGTTTATCAAACAGTCAAAACATGCCACATCTGACAGACAAAAATGATATTGAGACATTTATTGTTATTGTTTATGGCCCAGCTCTAGTGTATCATATTTATAAGGACTTATAAAGCATTAATTATAAACATTATTTTTTAATACTATCTAAATACAAGAAAAGACTGAACTTTCTCAATAGTATTACAGTTTTTTTGTGTGTGTGTTTTTTTTTTTTTTTTTTTTGGACGAAATCATTTTGAAGCAATTATCCGCCTTCGCAAAATGAGGTAATTGGCTCTGGGCATGTCCCTACCAAATATAGTGTGATCATTTCTACCACACGTTGTTCACTTTGTGTTGCACTTCTCAAGCAAACGTTTGCAGCTCGTCCACAGGCCTCAAGTGTGAAACCCAGTAGATTGTTGACTTATCAGAAGCTCTTGATGACAAAAGGAAATCATTTCTCTTTTAGTGCAGTGCCCAGAGGAATTAAATCATTGGACGGCATTTCACAAGTTGGAATTAAATCACAAGGTTGTATCAAGGCGCCTTTACTAACAGAGGCTCTTGTTTTCCCTGAACAAATGCTAGTGTGTGTGTGTGTGTGTGTGTGTGTGTGTGTGTGTGTGTGTGTGTGTGTGTGTGTGTGTGTGTGTGTGTGTGTGTGTGTGTTTGTTTGGGTATATCTCTGCATGTACAGTATCCCTGTATTACACTGAAGTGTGTTTGTATGCCTCGTGTGTAGGAGTCTAGTGTGGGAGTTTATCAGTGTTGGTGTGTGTGTGTGTGTGTGTGTGTGTGTGTGTGTGTGTGTGTGTGTGTGTGTGTGTGTGTGTTTCTTATGCATTCTCTTCACACAATGAAATGGCATGGCCTTGAGCTGTTGTATTTTCACTATAATGCAGTTGAAACCTCGCATTGGAATTTTTGAGATTCCTGAATCAGACCCAGATAGCAGGCAGTAATCGGCCCGAGCTCGGCTGCCCTCCGGCGCCTCCGGCTCCGACTCGGCATCGGCGAGTGTTATCCGGGCCGAGTGCGGCCCGCAGCTCGCTCGCGCACATGCGGTTGTGATGCGGCTGTAAAGCACTGGCCCGATTCCGGTCAACCATATGGCAACCGATTAAGGCTGATGGCAACCGATTAAGTTCTTATTTTATCTAGTAATCTGTTAGCTCCACGTTTAATGATAATTTGAGAAAATATTCATGGTACGATAGCAAAAAAAAAAAAAAAAGAATATTTAGTGTGGATGGTCGCAATGTTTAGACGCAAACAAAACAATATTATTTATAAATAGATTATACATGTCATCTAGAGAAAAACTATGTAAAATTCGCTTATTTTTGTGATAGCACGCTCCTGTGCTGACTGTTTTTGTTTTAAAGCAGAAGTTGGTTTCATAATAAACACATGCGTGACTAAACTCATGATCCACACTCCAATCCAGACGGTGGCGGTAATGCTCCAAAAAGCTGGTTGTCAACCACCATGGCACGAACATCACAAGAAGAAAAAGTTTGGTTTTTCAAACATTTCACGTGTATTCCGGTCAGAAAGGTAAGCTTTTTACTGCTTGTGTACTGTATAATTAGCGAATTTAGAGCTTAAAACATTTCCACGGTGTTTGGTTGTAACAGCGTTTAGTAATTTAAAACAGTTTGATACGAAATGTAACTTGCTTTAAGAAACACGACTGGAGCTAATGTATGCTAACGCTAACAGTTACAAACAGCCTGAAAGTTCATTTTCCTTTAACACAATGTTAGATTGTAACGTGTGTAGTAACTGAAAACTATTTTAATTATTTTAAAGAAACATGAAACGAATTTGTGTGTATGCTAACTTTGCGTTAAAGAAAGTTTCTGTAGACGAATCCATTAACTTACATGGCAAAACGTGTTTTTTTCCTGATTTAACATTATAAAGTACCGTGGATGTTGAAAAAATCATTGTACAGGCGTATACTTATCCAACAGTATTAATTCTGTGATTGTGTAAATAAAAACTAATCGTTTTGGATTAATAAAATATTATTGTTTATCTTGTTTATGCAGTTAGTCACGAAAATGATCGAAACTCGACTGTTTACTATTCTCTTTAAATTATCCAAGAGAAATATATTACTATGCACTTTAATTCATATGTGTTAGCCTATGTGAATCAATTATATCTTTTGTTCAAGCTGTAATGGTCAGTTAATGTAAAACTGAACGTCTTAAAGCAGATTTTGATGTTTTTTTGTTTGTTTTTTATGTTATTGACAGTGAAAAATTCTGATTTAAATGAATGTGTAACAATATTTGTTGGTTAAGTCTCATTGTTCTTGTTTAACAAAGGTTAGTGAGATCATTTTGCAGTACATCACGACCAAAGAAGTCAATGGCACACTCTTTTGAACGTGAATAGGCATGCTATAGTTGTGTGCTAAAAGTCCATTATAAGCTGTAAACTGCTGATACATTTTCAACATAGATTGAGCTTTTCAGACATTACATTACTAATTGCTTCACAAACAGCTGAAATGGTTTATTGTTATTGGCTATCATCATCAAACATTTTTCACAATGGTAGGTTAATCTTCATGGGTACAGAATAATGCATGTGCTTGGCCATCTTACAAATCTATGTCTCAGATTCATAAGGCTGTCACTCTGCATGAATCTCCGAATAAATCTTGTGCAACCTTCTGTGTACTGATTATTTACACTATAGGTAATATAGGCATTAATTAACTTTGATAGTATTTCAGGATTTGAACTTTTCTTTACGGGAGGTTAACAACAATGTGATGTTTATTATAGATGCATATGAGGAAGCTCGACTCAAACATCCACACGCAACTGTGATTTCTGACTGGTAGACAGATGAGGATGATGATTGCCTGTCATACATCTAAAGACAGAACAGGTTTGTTTGCAATTATTTTAAACACATACTGTCAACATTGTCATTGATCTATTACAACCTGTGAGTTTTGCCCTGGCACTATACTAAAGTGATGTTTTGTTTTGTAAATGTATCTGATCAAGGGACAGTATAGATGCATCTATACCGTGATGAAGAAAAATTACTTGGAACAAAGAGGCTGGATAAAAGGCAGGTATGAAGATTTCAGAAATCAATGCAGCACCACAAGTACCATCACCATCAATGACTATGGCAGAAATCTTAAGACCACCATGAAGATGCACAGATACTGTACATTCCAGTACACCAGGCGTGTCTAAACTGCGGCCCGCGAGGCTTTTTATAAATATCAATAGAATCTGGCCCGCTATACAAAAATGAACGTAATTCAATAAATAACCACCGGGTGTCGCTATTACATGCATTCAATTAAGCAGCAGTTCTTGTTACTATCTATCTATCTATCTATCTGTCTATCTGTCTGTCTGTCTGTCTGTCTGTCTGTCTGTCTGTCTATCTGTCTGTCTGTCTGTCTGTCTACACACAGTTGAAGTCTGAATTATTAGCCCCTCATTGATTTATTTCTTCTTTTTTAAATATTTCCCAAATGATGTTGGAGAAAGACTTATGTTTTATTTCGGCTAGAATAAAAAGCGGTTTAAATTTTTTTATGAACCATTTTAAGGTCAAAATTATTAGCCCCTTAAGTCTTCAGAACAAACCATTGTTATAAAATAACTTGCCTAATTACCTTAACTAGTTAACTTGATTAACCTAGTTAAGCCTTTAAATGTCACTTTAAGCTGTGTAGAAGTGTCTTAAAAATATCTAGTCAAATATTATTTACTGTCATCATGGCAAAGATAAAATAAATCAGTTATTAGAAATGAGTTACTAAAACTAATATGTTTAGAAATGTGTGGAAAAAAATGTTTAACTCTGTTAAACAGAAATTGGGGAAAAAATAAACGGTGGCTAATAATTTAGGGGGGGCTAACAATTCTGACTTCAACTGCATTTATATATATACATATATATATATATGTGTGTGTGTGCGTGTCTGTGTGATGTATGTAAAATTTGGCCCGTGACGTTTGTTTTTTTGCATCTGGCCCTCGGCCCAAAAAGTTTGGACACTCCTGCAGTACACCTATGAACATTTACAGTCTTTGTTCTAGTGCAGTTTGAGATCAAGACATAACTTATTGCATCTCGTGATGTCTTTGTAAGAATTGAAGACATCACTAAATTTGTTAAGGTTTAATGCAGCTAGAAAGTAAAGATCAACTAGAGAATATCAGCAGTGTCTAACCCACTGTTGTATTTACAGAAGTTGTATGAGAATAAGCTACAGGTTGATTTATACTAATCTGTTATTTTTCTTTTTTAGCACGACTGACTGAAGTTTTAAAATCATGCAACGTCATAAAGCAGCAGCTGGGCCTGATTCTCACAAAACCAAAACAGACGTGATGAAATTCCAGATGTAAACACATTTGACCTTCCTTTGGCCAATTTGATTTGGAAAAGCTTGAAAATCAACTAAAGGAGCAGCCTGAACAAATGAAGAAACTGGTAAGTTCAAGCTCTTGCTAATTTCAAAGTGTTTTAAGTTTATTTGTTTTTTTTTTATTGTTTTTTTTGCTTCGTAGGTAGCCTACTTTTTTCCTAATTTTTTCTTTTTTTTTACATTAGTACTTGTTCACTACTAATTATCTGTTTATCTTTTAATCACAGATGGAGTGAGGACAAATGTCCATACCACGCCACTGATAAAGAAGTGGAAAAATGCATTACAAGGTAGCTACAACTTGCCCCTGACCGGGATGGAGGAAGAAAGAAGAGAAAGCTAATGTGTCAAATGTCTACATCACTATTTTGTTTTATTTTTTAAACAACATTTTAAGTGTATTAGGATGTTCCCTGATACTTGAACAATTTGTTTCTTTCATTTGCATTTATATGTATATGTATATATATGTGTGTGTGTGTGTATATATGTATGGTATGTAGGTATGTATGTATGTGTGTGCGCCAAATTCTGAAGAAACATCTTGATACATTTTTAATAAACGTAATACAAATAAAATTATAAATATAAAATTGCACAAGACGTGTATATATATGAAATGTATAATCATCTCACTCATGTCTTGCTGTTTGTGCAATTGATTTTGTTCAAGTTTATTTAAAAATAAGTTTGACTTTATACTTCTGCAATTATTTATATATATATATATATATATATATATATATATATATATTTGTTTGTTTATTATTATTTTAATGTTTTATTAAAAATGTTTCAAGATGTTTCTTCAGAATTCTGCAGTACTTTTTACAAGTTTGACTTGGATATTTTGCGGATTGTCATTGGTATTTTTAAGATGTTTCTTGCTATATCTTAAATTGGTTTCTATATTTAGGTTTATGTAAAATTTAGCTGTTTGTACAAATTTTTAATTCAAGTCTATTGGGAAAACAGGGTTGTTTTAAAAACATCTGTGTTTGTGTGTAATTTTTAGATTTTTTGTTTAAATCTTTCTGTGTGTCTTTAATGTGTTGTTTTATTGTTGTTTTTATATTGATATTCTTGTGCACTACAAAATTATTTATACAATTTTAGTACAATTTTTTTCTTGCAATTAATAAACGTTTAACATTTATTTATTTTGTCATTTGTCTGATTATTTTCGTTACAGAATGTGTATGCAGTTTGCACTTTATTCAAAGGTTAAACGCAGTGCTTACACTTTGTGTTTACATTATAGCCTGTGTTTGCTGTTGTATAAATTGAAATGGTTGTAATACCATATATTAAGTACCAATGTAATACCAAAAGGTTTTATAAGGTGTATAAATACGGAGTCGCGCCAGCTCTTGGCCGCAGCGCACATTACCCTCGCGGCGATTCTGGCGCGGATGCGCAGCGTCGGCTCGCTTACGGCCGCCGCATCTGGCCCGCTTGATTCGGGCCGGAATCGGGCAGTGAGTCCACAGGCATCCGGCCCGAGTCCGGCAGCCGGAGTTGGGCCGAGGGGTAAGTCTTCGGCAGGCGACAATCTAGCCGGAACTGGCCCGAGTGTATTTTGCTATCTGGGGAGAATGAGAAATGCATAGTGTTTGACTCAATTCAGCTGAGGAGGGAGCTGTATCATCACATTATTTAACTGTTAACATACTGTAACTTATGTTTGAGCGAGGCCTTGAGGTATTATCTGTAAACAGTTTGTCAGTTTTGTTGTGTTTTGCAGGTATAGGAATACTGTACTTGATTTTGTGAGATGTATGAATGTAAAACCTAGGCTCATTCTGAAAACGTAGCCCTATATATATATTTCTGGAGAGGGCCAACTATGTCCCAGGAGATACATTTTTTTGCAGTTTTTGTTTTCATGAATGCTCCAGAGGCCACTGTGTATGCTTTTTGAGATCTCAAATTTATTTCTCCAGTGTCATTCGTGCCTGTTGTTCTCACGTAAATCCACGAGAGGGCGCTGTCGACTGACTGACCAACCGAACGATCCCCCCACCCATTCCCTTCCCAAAACCCAATTGATAATGTTTTCAAAAGCACCAATTGACCAGCGCACTCCCACTTCCCTAAACCCAACCAACAGTGTTTTGAAAGGCAGTCCAGAAAAAGAAAATCCCCCAATTTTTACCACATTTTCAGATTTTACCACATTCTCACCCTGTTATTTACTTGTTTATTTAATTTTTTTTGGGTTCCGTTTTTGTCTTATCCGCTTTATGAAACCATTCGTCGCCGTATTCGAACCCCATGGTCGCCGTATTCGAACCCCATGGTCGTGGTCAACTCCTCACTGTGTCTCAACTCTGTTGACATAGGCTGCGAGCCACTGGACAAACTGGTAACAGTAGGAAAGCGTCCATACGGAGGTAAACAGTCAGCTGGTAAGCGGGAAAAGGAACAGCATCGTACCTCCTCGTATCAATCATTTGAAATGCGAAATGCAGCCATACGTACTTCTGGCTACATTATTTGCGATCTCCAGAAATGCATGAGGCTATGTTTTCAGAATGAGCCTTTGTTGAACTCATTGGTTGTCAATAATCAGCTAAGAACTGTTGTTATACATTTATATGGAAGAAATGATCGCTGGCAATAAAAATGTGATGAAAAAAGAGATCAGATCTTATTAATGGTGGCATCTTTTAATATCAGATATTGATTTTATTGGAGTAAGGACACATTTGAAGTTTGAGTAACACTGAAGTTTTATTACAGAAAAATTACTAGGGTTTCTTTGAGAAACTTGGGACTTTTCTGAAGTCGAAATTAAACTTTAAAGAATTGTATCTTCTGTGATGTGATTCTTTTATTTAATCTGGAGTGAAACGAGTCTTTTTGTGACTTAAAGTGAAAGGGTTGGAATATAAGATATCTTGATGACAATCTGAAAAGCCAGTTTTCTTTTTCTTTTCTTTTTTCTTTTTACTGAATATATGTTTTTGATCCAAAATATCCTAAATAACAAAAGTGGTGTGGGTTTGGAAGGACATGAGGGTGAGTAATTATTATCTAATATAGGCAAAACGGTTGCCCAAATATATTACTTAATCATAATGATAAAATTGCAAGTGCCTTAAATCAGCATATCAGCATTAAAGGTTTCTCATTTAAAGCAATGGAGGACTCTGTATATGGAGCCACATCAAAAATAATCCATTTACAAAATACAATTCATGCATGCACAGCACAATTCTGGTTTACCAAATCCAATTTGTCAATTTGTAAACATACAATTTGAATTAACTAATAAAATCATAAATATTTTTGCCATAGAATATTTTTTGCCATGAATAGAATTTGGCTATTATTTATCATATTTTAAATTTAAAAATTACATTAGAGTATTTTTGAAATGTGTTTTGAGTTTACGAATAGAATTTGTGTATTTTTAAATCGTGTTTTGAATTTACAAATTGGATTTAAGCAGTTTTGAATCGTGTTTTGAATTTATGAATTGAACATGTATTTTTGAATCGTGTTTTGAATTTACGAATTGGATTTGAGTTTTTTTTTTAAATTATGTTTTAAATTTATGAATAGAACATGTATATTTTTGAATTGTGTTTTGAATTTAAGAATTTAGAGTTTTTTGAATAGTTCTTTAAATTTATTTTTTTATTAAATTTTATAATTTTTTTGGATTTGTGTATTTTTAAATCGTGATTTGACTTTAGGAATTGGATTTGAGTATTTCTGAGTCGCATTTTGAATTTACGAATTGGATTTGAATTTTTTTAAGTTGTGTTTTAAATTTAAGAATAGAATATGTGTATTTTTGAATCGTGTTTTAAATTTAAGAATTTGATTTGAGTTTTTTTTAAATCGTTCTTTTTAAATTTACGAGGTAGATTTGTGTATTTTTGAATCGTGTTTTGAATTTTCAAATAGAACATGTGTATTTTTGAACTGTGTTTTAAATTTATGAATAGGATTTGTGCTGTTTTCAATCGTGCTTTGAACTTATAATTGGATTTTGGAAATGTATTATTTTTGAGACTGATCTCGCTCCATACTGTGTGTCATAAAATAACTAAAAGGGGTCGTGACCAAGCGCCAATATATGACAAGTCAGGAGTAAAAATGTGTTTTTTTTTTTTTTTTTTTTTTTTAAGAGCATTTCTATTTATGGAATAGATATTTCATCAAAAATATCTTAAATCATGTGTTTTTGGAATTTGGTGAGTAATTATTGACAAAATAAAAAATTTCAGGTGAACAATCCAGTAATCTGTCATGTCTTCCTGATTTATTATCTCCCTCTGACTTTGGTGTGAAACATGACCCGTCTGCGTGCCTCTGATCCTGTTAGTTTTCACATTTGCAATGCACAAGGGCTGTTAATCCGGCCTGTCATGTTAGCAAACACATGACGTGTGTGGCAAGTGTGAACGACGATGGTCAGATCTGCTGACAGAACCCAAGGAGTCAGCGACCGATGAGTGTTGTGTGCATAGAAGCCGCGAGCGCTTAAATTCTTTCATGCGTGTGAACCTGCGCTAACATTCCCCACCAGAGGCACTTTAGCGCTTTCAAGTTTTGACAGAGTTGATCCTGCTATCTTGTTAAAGGAGCGAAGTCTCCCCCGTGAATCACTCTCTTCTGTTCACGGTGACAAACGCTGCCATGTACGTGATTTACTCTTACATGAACACGTCAAATTAAACAAGCCGCGGTCCTCCCCCGCGAGGAGGCTGATTGCTTTTCGCCGGTGAGCCCGGTTTTCTTTAATTTGTCTGAAATAAATAGGCTTTAGTCTCCGTGTGGTGCGGCCCACCTCCACGCGCAGGTCACCCAAAACATCAGAGGTGAAAAACGACTGCCGCGCATCAAAAGCAGAAAAATCAAACGCATGACAAACTGCCTTAAAAGCCTCTGTGTAATTGCTCCGATGCTATATCTCTTGTCCTCGCGTAATGGGGTCGTTTTTAGACGCTGAGTAATGTCTGAGCTTTCAGCGTTTGTTTGGTGAGAATATGAGGACACCTGAACGCATGCAGGCGTAAATCACTGAACTGATGAAACCCGAGTGAGGTCAATAAAGGGCAGAGTTATTTATGGAATAGCAGGGGCCGCCAAAACAACATTTTAATGCAATTCTCATTAAAAGAGAATGAAATATCAACAGGCTTATATATTATGGCTGAGATAAACTTCTTAATATGGATCTTTGTTTTTTGAAAGTCAATCAATCAATCAATCAATCAATCAATCAATTAAAATATCTTTTCAATTAACCATGAAAATGATAACTCCAATGATTTAAAGCTGACAGTTCAGAAATGTTAACTTATTTTATTTGACTTAATTTTATTTATTTTAGTTTGATAACATTTTTATTTTATAATATTACTGATGAGATTATAATTTATATTTAATTATAATATTTAATTATAATTTGTTGTTGTTGTCGTCGTCGTTGTTGTGTTTGTTGTTGTTGTCATGCCTATATCCTAAGGCTAAACTAAACATATAAACAATGTATCCAATGTACTCAAATCTGACAGTTCATGAATTTTAATTTATTAATTTAATTTAATTTATTTTATTTTATTTTATTTTATTTTATTTTATTTTATTTTATTTTATTTTATTATTATACTGATGAGATGATATTATAATTTTAGTTATTATTATTATTATTATTATTATTATTATTATTATTATTATTATTATTATTATTATTATTATTATTAGCAATGTTTATGCTGTTGTTATTGTTGCTGTCAAGTCAAAATTATGAGGCTTAACTAAATTTAAATGCAGTGTAGCAATAAATAAATACATCAATACATTCATAAATAAATAAATAAATAATGTTGTAATCATCTAGAAATAAATAAACCAAACATAATAATAACAAAATGTTGTTGTTGTTATGCCATTATTATAAGGCTAAACTAATTGTAAACATAGTGTAGCAATAAATAAATAATGATGTAATTATCTCAGAATAAATAATGCAAACATAATAACTTATTATTATTAATATTATTATTATTAATATTATTATTATTATTATTATTATTATTATTATTATTATTATTATTATTATTATTATTATTATTATTATTAGTGTTGTTATTATTAAATCATCATCATTATTGTTATTATTATTATTATTATTATTATTATTATTATTATTATTATTATTATTATTATTATTATTATTATTATTATTATTATTAGTGTTGTTATTATTAAATCATCATCATTATTGTTATTATTATTATTATTATTATTATTATTATTATTATTATTATTATTATTATTGATATTATTATTATTATTATTAGTAGTAGTAGTAGTAGTAGTAGTAGTAGTAGTAGTAATAGTATTGATAATATTATTATTATAATGATTATTTATTATTTAATGATGGTTCAACGCTCATAAGTAAAGAAGCATGTGTTTTTGTTTTCAGGTAAAACACACTGCCCTTAAGCCACTACATTTTATCAGTCTGTACAATAAACCTCTGATTTAGCACATTTGTATGTTTAGAGATTTCCCCTGCCTCTGTTTCATGCTGTTAGCAGTCAAAAATGTTCAATAAAGCACCTGCTTTAATGAGAATCCAATGAGGTCACGGACGTCGGTGGGCAGCAATGGCGCTTTTTCCTCCTGTTCGCTGCTTTTTCTTTCTGTCTTTCTGTTCTGAGCACAGCAGGCCTGAAGACAGCGTTTGACACTAATGCATGAGAGCAGCCCAAATCTAAAAGTTGGAGAAAAAAATAAAAAATAAAACAAGAAAACATTGAGATTGAGAAAGAAAAACAGACTGGAGCGCTCAGTCAGCCAGCACCTACACACACACACACACAAACACACACACACACACACGGAAGGTCTCTCTCTTGTTCTACCTCAATATTTTTTGTGCAACAAACACGGCAAAACACTTACGCAGCCCACATACGGTTCTCAGCGGAGCGGCTCGATCAGATGCCGAGTTCAGCTTGTAGATCCAGAGAAAGTGGACGCTCAGGAAGGAAAAATATAATTCTTCAGTTGTTTCATCATGCTATATTACACCTGAAGCCCGCAATAACTCGATATATTCTTGGTTTATATACACTTGAAGTCTAAATCATTAGCCCTCCTGTGAATATTTTTCTTTTTCAAAGGATGTCTAACAGAGCAAGAGATTTTTCACAGTATTGCCTATAATCTTTTTTTTTTCTTCTGGAGAAAGTCTGATTTATTTTATTATATTATTATTATTTCAGCTAGAATAAAAGTAGTTTTAAATAATAATAATAATATACATTTTAAGGTCAATAGTGCTAGCTGTCATTCCTTTTCAAACTTACCAGCTGACGACTTACCTCCGTGGAGATGGCTTTCCCATTGTTACCAGTTTGTCCAGTAGCTCACCACCTCGGTTGGGAACGGGGTGAGCAGGACAATCGGTGCTTTTCAAAATACTATTGGTTGGGTTTAGAGAAGGGGGTGGGCGTTTGTCGATCTGTGCTTTTGAAAACACTGTCGGTTGGGTTTCGAGTAGGAGGAGGGTGGGTCAGTCAGTCAATCAGTCAGTCAGTCAGTCAGTCGACAGTGGCCTCTGGTGGATACACGCAAGAAGAGCAGACACGAATGGCACTCGCTAGAGAAATTTGAGATCTGAAAAAGCTGCAAAAAATGTTGCTCCTGGGACGTATTTGGCGCTCTCCAGAAATATATTATGTAAAATAAGTAGTTTTAAAAATTAGCAGAAATCATGTATAAGTGTATGTCAGTACTGTACAGCTCATATTGTTTTACATGTGTTTTTTTTTTTAGTTTTATATAAATATGTGCATTTATAACAGTATTTTGACAATTTAATCTCATAACCGAAATTATATTGTCTATATATTGATATTTAACTTACATTATATTAACATGGTGGCGCAATGGGTAGCACGATCGCTTCACAGCGAGAAGGCCGCTGGTTCGAGCCTTGGCTTGGTTAGTTGGCAGTTCTGTGTGGAGTTTGCATGTGCTCCCCGTGTTAGCGTAGCTTTCCTTCAGGTGCTTCGGTTTCCCCCACAGGTTCAAAGACATGTGGTATAGGTAAACTGGGAAGGCTAAATTATCAGTAGTGTATGTGTGTGAATGAGTGTGTATGGATGTTTCTCAGTGATGGGTTGCAGCTGGAAGGGCATCCGCTGCATAAAACATATGCTGGATAAGTTGGCGGTTCATTCCACTGTGGCGACCTCGGAACAATAAAGGGACTAAGCCGAAAAGAAAACGAATGTATGAATTATATTAAACATATTCGTCTCTTCACAACATTATATTTAACCCTCAGCTATTTTTTTTCCTTCTTCGGTTTAGTGATTTTCTTTGGCTCTACCTTGTATTATAGAATATGTTTTATATCCAGTACCTATCAGCCCTCTTTATGCCATATACAGAGGGAATTGTGCTATTTTTTACTGTGGAACATATAAAAAGAAGTTCAGCTTTTTTTACAGATTGTCCCAGGAGCTCTTGTCATTAAAATGAAAGTGAATGAGGACAGACACACAATAAAAAAGTATCATAAAGTAGTCCACCTGAGTTATCCCTCCAAATGCAGTCACATTCTGTAAACCATAGTTGAAATCCTGTGTAATAACTATACGTGATGTATTGATGAGAACTTGTATTTAAATAAGTGTGACGTTTATAAACACCATATAGTTTGAGAATTAGAATTAATCCCAATAGAATTAGGGTGGCATGGTGGCTTAGCACTGTCACCTCACAGCAAGAAGGTCGCTGGTTCCAGTCTCTGGGTCAGTTGGCGTTTCTGTGGTGAGTTTGCATGTTCTCCCCGTGTTGGCGTGGGTTTCCTCCAGGTGCTCCGGTTTCCCCCACAGTCCAGAGACATGTGCTATAGGTGGATCAAATAAACTTAATTGGCTGTAGTGTGTGTGTGTGTGTGTGTGTGTGTGTGTGTGTGTGTGTGTGTGTAGATGAGTGTGTATGGGTGTTTCCCAGTACAAGGTTGTGGCTGGAAGGGAATCTGCTGCGTAAAAATATAAAGCCGGAAAAGTTGGCAGTTCATTCAACACTGATAAATAAGGGACTAAGCTGAAGGAAAATGAAAGAATGATTGAATATAATAGAAGTTTGTTTGTTTATTTATTTATTTATTTATTTATTTATTTATTTATTTATTTATTTATTTATTTATTTATTTATTTATTTTATTTATTTTATTTGTTTGTTTGTAATTTTACAATAATTATTTTGCCATATTTTGAATTTGTATTTCGTATAATAATGATAATAATATCAGTAATAATTACAATGGGTGGCGCAGTGGGTAGCGTGATCGCCTCACAGCAAGAAGATCGCAGGATCGAGTCTTGCCTGGCATTTCTGTGTGGAGTTGGCATTTTCTCTCTGTGTTCGTGTGGGTTTTCTCTGGGTGTTCTGGTTTCCCCAACAGTCCAAAGACAGTCGCTGTAGGTGAATTAGTCATAATAATAATAATAATAATAATAATAATAATAATAATAATAATAATAATTATTATTATTATTATTAATAATAATAATAATAATAATAATAATAATAATAATAATAATAATAATATAATAATCATTTATTTTAATACACAAATGTAAAACATATGTCCAAAATACATATAATAAAACTTAAATATAATACATAATATAATACATATAATACATATAATAAAACTTAAATTTAAAATAAATAAATAAATAAATACATAAATAAAAAATAAATAAATAAATAAATAAATAAATAAATAAATAAATAAATAAATAAATAAATAAATAAATAAATAAATAAAATAAACATAAATCAATAATAAGTTTTTTTTTTTCGATTTAATGAAAATGAAATTAATTTCCATTCATTCCCTTGGGATTCATTGTTATTTTTTTCAATTGTTATATATTATTTCCCACCAATTCATCAACAAAGCAATTTTCAGAAGTTTTATAATGAAAGGTTAACCCCACAAATTAAATACAACCAAACATATATGACATATTTACTTTTTATTTACTTATTTTATACTTTACTTTTTATTTATTTATTTCTTCTCACAAAGACATCAAAAAAAAAAAATCTGAGAGTTTAAAGAAGGAACAGACTATTTAATAAAACAGTGTTAATAGAAACTTAACCAAACATTCGTTTTCCTTCGCCTTAGTCTCTATTTCAGTGGTCACCACAGCGGCCCAGCATGTTTTTACACAGTGGATGCCCTTCTAGCTGCAACCCAGTACTGGAAAACACCCATACACACTCATTCATACTCATTTTCATCCACTATGGCCAATTTAGTTTATTCAGTTCACCTATAGTGCATGTCGTTGGACTGTGGGGGAAATCGGACAACCCATAAGAAGCCCACACAAACACGGGGAGAACATGCAAACTCCACACAGAATTGCCAACTGGCCCAGTCGGGACTCAAACCTGTGACCTTCTTGATGTGAGGCGACAGAGCTAACTACTGTGCCTCACAGCACAACCATTTTGTTTTTATCCAGTCTAGTCAGTCAGATGACCCAGTCTCCGAATAACACACAACACAACTTTCCTCTCTTGCTTTGAGCTTTAATATTGCACACATGAGCTCCTGCGGTTGGTGTGAATCACCGCGTGCATCATCAGCTCAGTTACACACACACAGGGAAGGAGTGAAAAGCATGTTGGGTCACAGTGTGCTGGACTGACTTTGACATTCTGTGTGAGTAACAGACCCCGGAGGAGATGCGGGAGACGTGTGATGTAGAGCTGCTGGAGCAAACTGAGATCTAATTACACTATTTACACAAACAGTCACTTCACTTCAGGCCGGAGACGTGTCCGCAGCATCACAGCCGGATGAAGTTCATTTCTCATTTACTTTCCAGCAGATCTGCAGGGGATGAAGATCGCAGACTGTCTATCTGCCGCTAATGTCCTGCAATGCTGGACTCTTTCACCTGATGCTGATCTACTTCCTCTTGTGTGGTTTAGATCGAATGAATGAATGTGTTTGGGTGGATGAATAGATTGATGGATGAAACATGGATGGATGGTTGGATAGAGGGTTGGATGGATGGATGGATAGATGCATGGCTTTAATGAATGAATGTGTTTTAATGTGTGGATGGATGGGTGGATTGATGGATAAAACAAGGCTGGATGGATGCGTGGAATTAATGTATGAATTTGTTTGGATGGATGGATTGATGGAATGTGTTTGGATGGATTAAGTGATTAATGGATAAAACAAAGATGGATGGATGGAAGGATAGGTGGATGCATAAAATTAATGTATAAATGTGTTTGGGTGGATGAAGAAACTGATGGATGAAACATGGATGGATGGATTGATGGATAAAAGGAATGAATATGTTTGGATGAATTAAGAGATTGAAGGACAAAGCATGGATGGATGGATGGAACTAATGAATGTGGATAGACGAAAACATTGATGGATTGAGATTGATGGAAAAAGCAAGGATGGATGGATGGATAGGTGGATGTATGGCATTAATGCATGAATGTGTTATAAATAGATAGACAGACAGACAGACAGACAGACAGACAGACGGACAGACGGACAGAGGGACGGTCGGATGCATGTATGGATGAATGGGTGAATGGATGAATGGATGGATGGATAGATGAGATTGATTAATGAATGTATTTGGATGAATGGATGGGCGGATGAAATGAATGTGTTTGGTCGGATAAAGATATTGATGGATAAAACATGGATGGATGGGTGGATGGATGGATGGATGAATGGAATTAATGAATATGTTTGGATGGACAAAAAGATTGATGGATCAAGATTGATGGATACAACAAGGATAGATAGATAGATAGATAGATAGATAGATAGATAGATAGATAGATAGATAGATAGATAGATAGATAGATAGATAGATAGATAGATAGATAGATAGATAGATAGATAGATAGATAGATAGATAGATAGATGATGGATGGATGGATGGATGGATGGATGGATGGATGGATGGATGGATGGATGGATGGATGGATGGATGGATGGATGAATGGAATTAATGAATATGTTTGGATGGACAAAAAGATTGATGGATCAAGATTGATGGATACAACAAGGATAGATAGATAGATAGATAGATAGATAGATAGATAGATAGATAGATAGATAGATAGATAGATAGATAGATAGATAGATAGATAGATAGATAGATAGATAGATAGATAGATAGATAGATGATGGATGGATGGATGGATGGATGGATGGATGGATGGATGGATGGATGGATGGATGGATGAGATTAATTAATGCATGTGTTTAGATGGATGAATGTGTTTGGATGGATGAAGAGATTGATGGATAAAACAAGGATGGATGGATAGGTGGATCGATAGAATTAAATATTGAATGTTTGGATAAATGGATGGACGAATGTGTTTGGATGGATGAAAATAATGATGGATAAAACAAGGATGGATGGATGGATGGATGGATGGATGGATTAATAGAATGAATGAATGTGATTGGTTGGATGAAGAGACTGATGGATAAAACAATATAGATGATAGGTAGGTGGATTGATGTAATTGATTAATGAATGTTTTTAGATTGATGGATAGCTGGATGGATGGATTGATAGATAAAACTATGATAGATAGATAGATAGATAGATAGATAGATAGATAGATAGATAGATAGATAGATAGATGGATGGATGGATGGATGGATGGATGGATGGATGGATGGATGGATGGATGGATGGATGGATGGATGGATGGATGGATGGATGGATGGATGGATGGATGGATAGATAGATAGATAGATAGATAGATAGATAGATAGATAGATAGATAGATAGATAGATAGATAGATATAATATATTTGAATGGATGGGATAATGGATAGATGGATATATGTTCTTCAGTACGTGCTGTAACTTCTATCCAGCAGATCTTTCTACAGTCTAGCAAGTTTGCTTGTTTGATCTTTGATTTGCATATCATTAACCACGTTATAGGATTTGACCAGAGTTCCCTTGCTCGCTCTCTCTCTTTTTCTCACTTTCTGATATGAGTGAGCTAAAATGTTTTGCAGCACATCACTTTTGGTCCCTAGTGTGATAATTAATATTCATGTTTGTCCAGTGCCTCAAACGCTGCCTTCAGGCATTTATGAAATGATGATGATTTGGACTGCGGAGCTTTCCATCCTCTTGCGGAGAGGGAGACCAATGTGATCCTGCGGAAGACAATCATGTGCGCGTTCAGAAAGAGAGAGAGAGAAACCTGCAAATAACACATTCAGCAGGAGATAAGTGACAGCTACAGACTCACGAGTTCGTGTTTGTCTTTTTTACGGTGAGCAGTTTTTTCCAGCGTTTACTGTACTGTTTACATCTGCAGTGGCGTTCACTTTTAATACGCCTTAAAATAACCAGAACGCTTGTCTCCGTTCTCTTGAAAGCAGTGTTGTGGTGCAGAAGCAGTCGTGATAATTAGTGTTCTTAGCGAAATTTTTCACCACTCCCCCGACTGTCTCTTTGGCCCTCCTTACTAGCGATTTCCAGGCTTCGTGAGCCTCCCCTGCCTGTCAAAACTGTCAGATTCAACCTGCCGGCTGGTAAAGAGCGGCCACACTCTGGAATGCCGAAAGTGGGGTTAATGCATTCCTGGAGCCTCGCACGCCCAGCTGACATCCTTCACTGTCTTCTCTTAACTAAATTCCACAACACACCGTTAGCGCTAAACAGATGTTAACATAACACCTCAGCCCAATTTGCATTTCCTAAAGGAGACGGCAGCGCTTCAAAGGCAGCGGAAGGATAATGTTAAAGTTTCATGTGAGTTTTGGGTTTAAGCTTGGGTTATGAGTAGATGAAATGGCACATCAGTGCCGCTGTGATATGCAAACTCCTTCCTGATCGCATTTATTGAACTCTGTGAAGCGTTTGTCGGGGGATGGTGTCGTATTAATTACTGCAACAAACTATTATCTTGGTCATTGATTATTGTTAATTACTAGTAGAGAGTCTTGCTTGTTTTGCTGTGGTTGTGAATGAAGCTGTTTATCATGAAGATAATTGTGGAAACCAACCAATGCTGTTTAATGGACTTTCCTAGAGACAGTATAATAAACACAAGAATAGAGCCTAAAACAGATGTTTGAGGTACCTCATACTTTGCAGGCAATAAATTAGAAAGTTCAACCCAGGCTGATTCTGAAAATGTAGTCCCTTGGATGTTTCTGGAGACCACGAATTATGTCCCGAGATGTACATATTTGTGCAGTTTTTGTTTTCGCAAATCCACGAGAGGCCGCTGTGTGTGCTTTTTAGCTTCTCAAATGTCTCTCGCGAGTGCCGTTCATGCCCACGTTGTTCACGTGTAAACCCGCTGTCGAACGACCGTCTGTCCGACTGCCTGAATGATTGACTGGGCGACCGGCCAATCAGCTGAGCCACCGTCCTCCTTTCTTCGACCCAACCAATTTTACCGATTAACCCGCCTGCCTGCTTACTTCCCTAAACCCAACCAACAATTTACAAATGTCATCCAGAAAAAGAAAAGCCCTCGTCTGATTTTTACCACGTTTTCGGATTTTACCACGTTCTCACCCTTTTATGAACTTGTTCATTTTATTTTTTTGAATTCTGTTTTTGTCTTACCTGACTTTTGGAATAGCTCTTCCCCGGACTACAACACGGTCGTTGTTATCGCAGTCAGCTCCTCTCTGACTCTCAAGTCAACGACAAGCTAACTGGAAAAACTGGTTGCGGCAGGAAAGCCCTCCACACAGAGGTAAGCGGTCAGCTGGTAAGCTGGTATACCGCCCCGTAGTGTTCGCTTAAAAAAATTAAACGTAGCCATATGTACCTCCGGCTACATAATTTGCGGCATCTAGAAACATCCGCGGGACTACGTTTTCAGAATGAGCTTGGGTTGAGAAAGTTCCTTGTTTAAATTATCAAAACGGTAGCAATTGGATGGAGGATTTGAGACATGCTTGTCATTGAATACCATTATTCTAATTTATTTATTTATTTATTTATTTATTTATTTATTTATTTATTTATTTATTAACAGTAAGTGTTGGTTGTAATATAGTCTCATTCTGAAAACGTAACCCTTTATACATTTCTGGAGATGTTGCCACAATTATGTGGTTGTTGAGTTTAGGTATTAGATGGGAATGGAAGATACAGAATATGTTGTTTATAAGTACAAATAAACAGCATTATTATAATTTGTATATAATAAACGCACACAAAAACAAGAACATTAATATATTCATTCATTTATTTATTTTCCTTCGGATTTGTCCTTTTATTTATCTGGGGTCATCACAGCGATATTAACCGTTAACTTATCCAGCATATTTTTTACACAGCGAATGCCCTTCCAGCCGCAACCTACTACTGAGAAACGCCCATACACTTTCACATTCACACTCATGCACTACGGCCTATTTAGTTTATTCAATTCACCTATAGCGCATGTCTTCTGAACCCACGCCAACATAAGGAGAACATGCAAACTCTACACAGAAATGCCAACTGATCCACCTGGGACTCGAACCAGTGTTAACCACTGAGCCACCGTGCCGCCATGAACATTTTCTTTCACACATAATGATTGTATTCATTTAATACTATAATAATATACTCATATATTAGTTAACAGTAACACTCTTTTCAGTAGACTAACTAGGAACGAGTATTTACAGATTTGAGTTATTTTTCTTTTCCTTATTTCAAAGTGGCTTTGCAAAAAGCTTCTGTCAAATGATTCAATGTATGTGCACAATATTGTCGCATGAGACCCATTTCCATATGGAAAACGACACACACTCTGCTACTCACACACTGGCTACTGTTTGCAGTTCCTGGACGATACCAAACCAGAAGATTTGCAGCGAGAGTCGCGATAAGCCAGCGCTGAAATATGTCTTATCTCAGTCAGTGCTAGCGTACGATAAAGAGAACATACTTGGCAGCGCTGTACGGTGTGTGTACCCAAAAACACACACGCTGTAAAGAGACTCGAGAGAGAGCAACAGCTGGGGTTCGCTACAAAAATCCGCACTCCTGAGGGGCCTTCTGTGGCTGTGTAAATACAACGCAAAGACTAGCATGACTCCTGACGCAGAAATAGCCCAGCTGTTTACTCCGAACAGAATCTGTGTCAAGACCATCTGCCATTGACACATGCGTGCGTTTCTTGATGACTCCACTTAGTCGCTTTTTGTTTTCGTCTTTGTTCCATTGTTCTTAATCACTCCTGCCTTCGTTTTTGACTTGCGCTTTTCAGAGGCTGCTTAGATCCACGCTTGAGGCCTTTGTGATGCGCTGGAGTCTGTAGGAATGATTTGAATCAGTCAAACGGTAGAAGGAATCAGGGTCCTTTTTTTACTCAGCGGATTGTTGGCTAGGGTTTGAGAACCGGTGTGTGCCTCTCTGTAGAGCCAGGAAAACGTCATTTACGATGAACTATTTGAACTCTTCTTCTGCAGGACTGTGTTTTGAGAGTAAGCTGCTTTGGTTTTGGTTCCTTCAGTTTAAATGGATTGTTCACATTGTTTAAAATGACTTACTATTTACTAAACTAAACTATTTACTGTAAGTAAATAGTAAAATAAATTGAAGATATTTGAAATGCAAAACTAGCCCTGTGTGAATAAGTGTTTTCCCCCTAAACCTAATATCTGGTTGGGCACTGTTAACAGCAAAAACTACAGTCAAGGGTTCTTGATCATTTCTAATGAGTCTATTACCATGTTGTGAAGGAATTTTGATCCTCTCATCTTTGCAGAATTGTTGTAATTCAACCACATCGAAGGATTTTGGGGAATAAACCGCCATTTTAAGGTCAGGCCACAGCATCTCAATTGGATTGAGGTCAGGACTTTGACTAGGCCACTCCAAAGTCTAGAAAATGTGTAATTTGTTTATTTATTTGCTTGTTTTTTTTTTTGTTTTTTTTTTAAGACTACAATCTAATATTTAAATAATAAAAATACAAAGTAGATGCTTAATTTAAATAGCTTAATTTAAATTAAACTTATAAGCGAATATACATTGTAATCACGTATAAATCTTTGTAGACTGTACATGTTAATGCTAAGAAAATGTCAACATTTGGAGTCATGTGTCTAAATGTGAACGACATTCTCTAATTCTTGTACTGCTGTCCCGACAAAAATGCTTGTTGCACACAGCAAGTCCCGGGAGGTACGTATTTGAGCAGTTTTTGTTTTCGCGGATCCGTGAGAGGCCACTGTGTGCGCTTTTTCGCGTCTCTCGGGAGCACGCGCCAGAGGCCGCTGTGGAGCAACCGTCCGTCCGACTGGCTGGCTGAACGACAGAACGATCGACCGGGCCGACCTGGCCGCCCTCCTCTTCCTCCTCCTCCTCCTCCTTCCCTAAACCCAAGCGATGGTTTGCAAAAGCCGTCCAGAAAAAAAAAAAAGCAAAGACCCTTTTTTTCCCGCCGCTTTCTCGCCCTTATTTTTCGAATTGTGTTTTTCATCTTACCTGATTTCCGGAAGTGCTTTTCCCTGGACCCGATCCCGGTCATCCCGGCGGCCGGCTCCTCCTCCTCCAGGCCTCCGCTCCGCCGACGTAACGTTGCGAGCAAAGCGGACAAATTGGTAGCAGCGGGAAAGCCCTCCACTCGGAGGCGAGACTTCAGCCGGCGAGTGCGAAGAGGAGGAGCGGAGCGGCGCCACACCGCCCCGCAGCGTTCGCTCGAGAAAAACTAAACACGGCCGTACGTACCTCCGGCCACGTAAATCGCGGTCTCCAGAAACGTCCGCGGGGCTACATTTCCAGAATGAGCTTGGGTTGACGAGAAACCGACACGTCATCTTTGCACTTGCAGTTTTGCGCTACGTCGCCGATTTTGATCCCGTCCCAAAAATCATTTTAAACCCGGAAGCTGAAATTAGCTGACAAATGCTCAAATTATCCAGTTTTTTCCACAAATAAAGCTAATAGGTGCTAACATTGTCTTAACTGATGCTCAACACACACAAATCTGTTAAAATCTCAAAAACAGTTCTCAAGGGTTTCGGGAAACTTTAACAAATGTGAATGTATGATCATAGTATATAGGCCTGCATGATATTGGGAAAATATGCAATATTGTTGTTGAGTATTAAGATAACGATATTTCTTATGATATAACATTTCCCTAGAAAAATGCTATTTTTATTAGCTATGCTTTTAAACCAGGGGTGTCCAGACTCGATCCTGGAGGGGAGGATTCCTGCATAGTTTAGCTCCAACTTCCTTCAACATGCCTCCCTGGAAGATTCTACTAAAGAGCTTTATTAGCTGGTTCAGGTGTGTTTAGTTAGGGTTGGAACTAAAATATGCTGGACACCGGCCCTCCAGGACCGAGTTTCGACACCCCTGTTTTAAACCATTGATTTTTTAAAAATAAACTGGTAAAATAAATATATCTTAAGATCTAATCAATTCTAATTCAGACTAACAAAATGATGTCAAGGTGCAAACATTTAGTCTTTAAAATGCTGTGAAGGAGTAATAAACCTTGGCAAATATTTAGATATTTGATAGGTTGTTGTCTCAACTCCCGCCATTAGTATTTATTTTCATTTCAAATTCACCTTTGGGTCGCTACAGGCAATATATGAAATAAACAACAACTTTACAGCAGAACGACAACTACTGGGGAGGAGGGGATAAAGATAGCAAGACTCCATCTGATTAGTCAAATTTAGATAAACAAATCAATGCATAAAATCACACATCAATAATGATCACTTTGCATTTTATTGTTCAGCCCTAATATATAATAATATAATAGTAGCTTCACCAGCAGCTTCTGACCTCTTCTTCATCTGCACTGGTGTTTTTAAGAGTAAAACATCTGCAGGATTTGCCCTTCAGTTGAATTTTCTATCATCTGTTCATGCGTAAGAACTGAAAAGGTGGCATGTGATGAGATTGTCACTAGTGTCAAAGAGCTTAAGGACACGTTTATCGAGTCGCAGCACTAGTGCTAAAGGCCTGTCAGCAAATAATTCAGCGTTTATTTGATCGTTTCTGTCAAATTAAATCGGAGATGTTTGAGTTCTGCTTCACAGCACAAACTGAGGGAAATCAACTGGAACTGCTCTGCTGAAACAAGCCGACGGTGGTTAGTTGGTTTGAGAAGGTCAGGTTAAGAAAAGCATCTGTGCTGTTTAGACCAATCAAATGAAAGTAGGCAGGGTTTACTGATTAATATATATATATATATATATATATATATATATATATATATATATATATATATATATATATATATATATATATAAGCAATAGTCAAGAGCAAGCTAAAACTAAAGTAGAGAAACGTTAATAAGTGAAAGCTGCTTTATGATAGAAACAACTTGTAAACAACTTGAAACTGGAATTTTTTTATTTTTTATTTTTTATTATTTAGTAAATTGAATGGACAATGTTATAATTCATGTGATTATAATTGCAATTTGAATATGGGAAAATGGCTTTTATGACATGGCATTCATGTGGGTATTTTAAATATATTGTTATATATAACATTTATAATTATAAATGCAAATGTATAACATTTGCAATGTTATTGTGTTTTAAAAGTTTTTTTTTTTACCTAAATTATAAATTTTTATTATGACCATTCAGCTTTTTTATGTTACTAGCTTTAAGTCATGGATAAAGCTTTGCAGTTTAACAGACTTGCAATCCAGCTTTAATTATTTAATAATTAATTCATTTATTTAGTCAGGTAAAGATGATAAAAACTTTTTTTTTTCTTGTTTTTATGTCTAAATAATATTACAAGTAAACATTTAACAAATCAAATAAAATGTGGCATTTATAATTTGTGTAATTTTTGTATTATTATTATTATTATTATTATTATTATTAATATTATTATTATTAAACTATTGTGGATTTTTTATTAATAATTAGCATTCCACTTAACAATTTATATTCCCTATAAATTCAGTTTCAATTTAATTATTTAAATTTCTCGTCTGCTTAAAACTGTGAACTGGTTTTTGTTTAATTTAATATTTATTTTAACATGTGTTTGTACTGCATATAAATAATAAAACAATAATGATAATAATAATAAAACAAGCAAATAGGTTAACAAAATAAAACATTTTTGGAGTGGCCTAGTCAAAGTCCTGACCTGAATCCAATTGGGATGCTGTGGCATGCTGTGAATTACAACAGTTCTGCAAAGATTAGTGGGGCAACATTTCTAAGCTGTTGTTGTTGTTATTATTATTATTATTATTATTATTATTATTATTATTATTATTATTGTTGTTGTTGTTGTTGTTGTTGTTGTTGTTTTTATAAATCAATATTATGAATTCTATTTAGCTTTTTTAATGTTATTATTTTAAAGATATCCTTAAAGATTTTATATTAAAATGACTTGCCATCAGGCATTATTTATTTATTTATTTTAATGTGAAACAAAAAAAAAATCTGATAATTTGTCTATGTATATAATTATAGTTTTTTTTTACATTGTTAATACTTGAAAAGTGTTATTACCTGTAATAATAATAATAATAATAATAATAATAATAATAATAATAATAATAATAATTATTGTTATTATTATTATTATTATTATAATTATAATAATAATAATAATAGTTGTTGTTGTTGGAAGTGGTTCTTCAAGCAGTACTTTGCAAAACTTACAATAATGCACCACAATGCATAGTTCTTTATTTTGTTAGCATCTGCTACTTATTTTTTTTATGAAAATTTAAAAATGCTGAACACTCAGAACTGCTTTTATTCACCACAGAGTCTGGAACAGTTAGCTTTCACTTAGAGTTGTTTTCATGCTGTGAAATCTCTAGCCTCAAAACCTTGAAATCGCATCCATTACTCCAAACCACCGTGCGTACAGAGGCGTCTTAATTAAACACTTTCCCTCATCAATAAAACCCCACGTACGATAGCATATGAGTGAGTGAGTGCGCTACGATCTGTGCATTATTAAACAAGTGCTTTACTCTTATTTACTGTACTATCGATTGCGCTATTATTACCGTGACATTCCACGCTCGTCCAACAAAATGTAGACTAATTAATCACACAAGAAAGACTGGATACGCATGTGAATATGTTTAAAGATCAGGAGTGCGGGATTATGTTCTTCTCAACTTCTGCTCCACTTTTAGGGGAGGTAATATTGATATTTGGCTCTACATAAAACTACACCCTCTGGGACTCTATGTTCCTTTGTGGATAGAGATAGGGATTAATCAAAGGCTATGAATTAGTATTTTTCTTTAATCTTGTCCAGGAAGGAGCGGCTGATGATGGTGGGGGAAGAGCGATGGGTGTTTTAAATAGTAGTCCATTTAGCAGAACTGTTCTGTCCTAATGTGCGAGTAATAGGAGACGGTTAATCTTTGTGAGAGATAAACCGATGAATGAAGCCGTTTGTGAGGGCGAGATATTCACCAGGATTGATTAGTTAAAGCAATGGGTGGCCTCTGTGTGCTGCGCATTTTGGTATTAAAGTTGTGATATAAATTTATGATGTAAATTCATGGTGTTTTACTATTTTCAGGAGTAGGCCATAGTGCAGAAGAAGAAAATATCGGTTTTGTTAAGGTTTAGATGTTTATCCTGAGTGAGCAGCATACTTTTTTGGATACTTTAAATTATATATATATATATATATATATATACATCAGTTCTGTCTGGATCTCGAATCTGATTGGCTGATAGCCGTGATATATTCAAGTAATATTAGCATCCGTACAGCCTCTGTACCCTTTGTGTATTACTCTGCAAACATACAGCCAGCAACAAGCAGACACTACAGTTTGACAAATATTACTGCGGGGTATACAATATTACAACAAAATATACTTTTGAGGCTTTTTTAGCTGAGAATGTAGCTGTTTAGATTGCAACTATGCAGTTTATTTGCAAGAATAGTGCCTATTTTAAAATATTTACAATTTCTGAGAGCTCGTCGGCGGCCAAAGACGGTTGACGTTGTCTGTCCACAAGATAGTGCCAGAACAGCATAATAAGCCCTTGCTCAGTGTGTTCTCTTGAGCGCAAGTAAAAACCTAAAAAACGTAAGCCTTGTGGTTTTTAAGGTGGACCGGATAGAGTCAATAAGAAGCTGCAAATAAGAAGCTGGATTCTGCCTCGTCCCTCCTTATCGCAAACACAACAGCAGTCTGGTGAGAAATCTCTGTAGACCAATGGCATTACATTTCATGTTCAGCCTTATAATCTTAAAATGTGAGCAAAATTTGCTGTTTTGTCATCACCTTAAGGGGGTCACACACCAGAGGCGCCTCTTCACATTAAGCTATAGAAAAACATTTAAATACTAGCTCTAAAGTGATGCTGGTGAATTAGTAACAGCTTCTGCTGTTCTGACGTCACCTGCAGATGTGAAGGAATGGCGGAAGAAAGTATTTCCTAATACAAAAGGGTTTTAGACTCTGTGTTTGATTTCCTTTTTTTATGTACAAGATTGTATATATATATATATATATATATATATATATATATATATATATATATATATATATATATATATATATATATATATATATATATATATATATTCTTTTAAGAGTTTTTTACAGAGTTTCTGAACACTTATAAAATGTGTTCAATGTGCTGGCCATTGTGTTGGATTGTCAATACAACCCTGTTCTCCCACTCTTCACACACTGATAGCAACACCGCAGGAGAAATGCCAGCACAGGCTACCAGTATCCATAGTTTCAGGTGCTGCACATCTTGTATCTTCACACCATAGATAATTGCCTTCAGACGACTTCAGAGATAAAAGTCTAAGTGGTCAGATTGGGAGACCTTGGGGGCCCATGACTGGCCCACGACGACCAATCCACTTTTCAGGAAACTGTTCGTCTAGGAATGCTCCATCCTGACACCCATAATGTGGTGGTGCACCATCTTGCTGGAACAACTTAGGGAACGTGCCAGCTTCAGTGCATAAAGAGGAAAACACATCTTTATGTAGCAGTTACAAATATCTAGTGGCCTTGAGGTTTCCATTGATGAAGAATGGCCTCATTTGGCTTTGTTGTCTATGGTGTGAAGATACAAGATGTGCAGCACCTGAAGCTACGGATACTGGAAGCCTGTGTTGGCATTTCTCCTGCGGTGTTGCTATCAGTGTGTAAAGAGTGGGAGAAGAGGGTTGCATTGACAGTCCAACACAATGGGCAGCACATCAAACACATTTTATAGGCATTTTATTTATCATTTTAAATAACTTATGGAAGAATACAGTTATGTAAAAACCAAGCACACCATTGTTTTTCTTGTGAAATTCCCAATAAGTTTGATGTGTCAAATGACCCTCTTCCTATTGAAAAAACAAATGTTGGATTCAAGATGGCCGACTTCAAAAAGGCCATCAAGGTCACCACCCATCTTGAAAAGTTTGCCCCCTCGCATATAATAATGTGCCACAAACAGGACGTTAATATCAACAACCATTCCCATTTTATTAAGGTGTATCCATATAAATGGCCCACCCTGTATGTGTATATATAGTTAGATAAGTAATACAATTACCCGAAATAATTCATACCCCTGGGTATTTTATTTTTGTCTCTTTTGATTTTGGACTATTTATTTTAATTTATTTTCCATTTATTTGAGTCCTGTAATACATTACAGCCTTTATTTTATTTTATTTTAATTTATTTATTTATATATATTATTATTCTGACTCAGACTCTGAATCATAATTTAATATGATGCTTTGTTTTTGTCTGAGAAGCAAAAATGCATTCAGCTCTGACAAATAATTGAGCTGAAAGTGAGTCGACTTACTAAACTCAGAGGTTTTTGAAACAAATTAACTCGATGAGATATCAGATGGATCCCTGTTGAGTAACTGTTATATTATACAATCATGCAATTATAATTATTTTTAGGCTGCAGCTTCAGTGAATTATTCTTGCACAGAAAACATTCAACCTGGAGAGCTGGAGTCTAAAGAGACCGGCAGCTAAATGGCAAGATCTGACATTTATACTTTTACTGGCCGTGGCGTCAGGACTGGCATCGAAAATTCACTGTCAGGCAAAAACTCTCAGTGTCACGCCGCAACCTTTACGTTCACCATTATGACTCAAATTCCATACTTTATTCATTATTATTATTATTATTATTATTGTTATTAACATAATAATGATAATAATAATAATTATTATTATTATTATTATTGTTAATTGAAGTAGTACTACTACTCTATTACTACTGCTACTACTACTACTACTAATAATAATATTAATAATAATAATAACAAAAACAACAACAACAACAACAACAACAACAATAATAATAATAATAATAATAATAATAATAATAATAGCAATAATACGTATTTATTTATTTATTTATAATCATAGCCGACTGTGGTTTATTTCACTTGCTCTCTAGTGTTTCTCCAAAATTGAGCAGACAGATAATTCATTCAACAGGATAATTCATTCCTTTTTTTCCGCTGGTTTTGGAATAATATACAGTGTACCTGAGTCTGAGGTCACCGGCGCACAGATCCAGCATGGTAATGTTTCCGTCTGCGCCCAGGGTCTCAGATAATAAGCTCTGGCTAGTTGCCTTGTCTTTTAGCAGGGAAGTTAATTGAAAATAACATTTATATTCAGGGATGGAATCGCTCTGGATTCCTAACTGAATTTAATGAAACCGCTCTCCAGGACGGTTCTCTGGCAAGCGTGAGCGATAAGAATAAAAAAAAAAAGAAAAAAAAAAGGGGGGGGACAATTATTTGGCTGGTTTGAAATCCAATTTCAGATGCATCCATACTCTGTGCTATTGTGAACTTAATGTAATTGGGACATTTAACAATTCAATTCAATTAACATTTGTGGATTTTGTTTTTTCCTAACTGTTTACATTACCCAACAACAACAACAATAATACTAATAGCTTAATAAAAATGTAAAAAAAAAAACATATTTTAAGTTATTAAGTTCAGATCCATTGAATTTATATGATTTTCCTTGCCAGCCAATCAATCAATCAATCAATCAATCAATCAATCAATCAATCAATCAATCAATCAATCAATCAATCAATCAATCAATCAATCAATCAATCAATCAATCAATCAATCAATCAATCCAACAATCAATCCACTTACCCATCCATCCATCAATCAACCAACCAATCAATCAATTAATCAATCAATCAATCAATTAATCAATCAAACAACTAACCAATTATCGTTTGACCAAAAAATTAATATACATATCAACTGACAAATCAATAGTTTAATCAACCATCCAACCAATTAACCAACCAATCAACGAAGAAATCAATCAATCAATCAGTCAGTCAGTCAGTCAGTCAGTCAGTCAACCAACCAACCAAATAACCAATCAACTTACAAACTATTCATTTAACTAACAAGTCAACCAACATATCAACTGACAATCAATCAATCGATCAACCAACCGACCCATCAAACAACCCAACCAATCAATGAACCAACCTACTGACCGATGATTAATGATTAATCATCAATGATTACAGCCAATGATTAATTTATCCAACAATTCAACTGACAAATCAATCAATCAATCAACCAACAAATCAACTAATCAGTGAATCATCCAATTAATCAATCAACCAACCAAATATTTAATCAATTATTCAACAAATCCACCATTTAATCAGCCAAACACCCAATCAATCAAGCAATCAGCCAATGATTCAATCAACCAACTAACCAACCAACCATTCTATCAATCAAGAAAAGCCTAGAAAAATGTGTTAGACAATGAAATGACTGCTCACGAAGCAAGAAACAGATGGAACAGTAATGAGCGTAAATAAACAGTAGAAAATGCTGTAATTGTATTGACTTTCAAATAAGAACAAATGTTTCTAACATCATTTCTAATTGACATTTAGATACGTAGCTTGACAACAACTTCAGCATCATACAAACCAGGTAAAATATGGTTATATTTTCAAGCAGCACTCATCATTACCAATATCTTATAATGAGTCAACGGAGGCGACCCTGATATACCTTCCCTCATCCCAGCATGCTGACGTCAGGTGTTTGTTTGAGGTGTGCATCAAAGCGCCTGATTCGTTTTACCCCTTGCCGTTGCTTTTCTGTGTGTCTGCATGCTGTTTGTGTGAGCAAGGTTTGGCTGTTTGTGTAAAAGAGTCATCAGAAACGCAACATGCCGAGCGCCGTGGGGCGGAAGAGTTTAATAAAGATCAGACTCATTTACATCCTCAGAAGAAACCTGAAAGATCACAGCCAAACACAAGCGCGTGTACTGAAAAACTCAACTCTCTGTCAAACATGCCAACCTCCAGCTGAAAACAGCGTGTCCACTTCAGGTCTACTTCCACAGTAAACTCCACATGGTGTGTTTTTGACACAGTGTGTGTGGATGCTGTAGAGCAGGGGTTAAAGGTCACAGACTTGCAACTTCTCAAATTAAAATTCTCAGAATTAAAAGAGAAGCCTGACTTCCTCTATACTGTTGACTTTTGATTTTGAGTTGTGCTCAGTTTAATCAGTGTTGACTGATGGATGGATGGATGGATGGATGGATGGATGGATGGAGATCAAGATATCAACATAAATATTATGGGTGTCAAAATTAATTGTTCCTTCGGCTCACCGCGATGCAGACGCTGACAATTCGGTATTGGTTCAGTAATAATCATAACCGGTTATTATGTACCGACATCATTTATCGCATATGCGCTATTTCGGCGTAGCTTATAATGGTGAGGGAGGCGAGTGCGAGTATTTACAATGCTCCAACTACTTAACAAGGCAGAAACTGTGCACAATTTCACTGCGTGAGTGTTCATTGCTCTCTCTCTCTCTCTCTCTCTCTCTCTCTCTCTCTCTATCTCTCTCTCTCTATCCCTCTCTCACTGTGGTCCATTTGACCTGCTGGGGTGACTTTTCCTCTCCTCTTAGCTGTTACAGTGATACTTCTAGATAGAGGTCTGCAGCTGCGGGACCCGACCAGATTTCTTGCAGCGCGGGAATAAATTTCAGAATAAAGCGTGGGATCAGTCGGTAACTCTGATGTAATTTGAATTGGAGCAGGCGGACTTACAATATCACTCCCGAGCGAGCAAGCACGCGTGTGTGTGTTTATGTGTGTGAATGATAGAGAGCATGATGCAGTGTGTCGCTTGTTTGGTGCTGTCTGTTTGTGTGTGCGTGTATGTGTGTGAATGAGAGAGAGCATGATGCAGTGTGTCGCTTGTTTGGTGCTGTCTGTTTGTGTGTGCGTGTATGTGTGTGAGTGAGAGAGAGCATGATGCTGTGTGTCTATGTGTGTTTATACAGAAAGCTTGTTATAGCCCCCGCCCCCCAAATATAAAACTGTGTATATAAAGCATCGTCAATGCACTGTGATGCACCGAGATATTGAAATGACCTGAATCACTGGCATGATAATCGTAACAGAAACAAACCGTGAGTCCAGTGTAGGTTCACACCTCTAATAAAAACACAGAAAAAGAAATCATAAAAAATGATGACCGCTGTTCACATTTTACAGTATGTCTGTACTATTATTTATACTTTATTTTTATCCCCCTGTGTTTACATACCTTATACTGTCAGGGTTTATGATCTGATCCTCATTATAAGCATCCCAGTGCCTCGAAACCTGAGCAAACGACAAACAAACAACTTGACATCAGCTTGAAACATGTTTTGAAAGACTTGACATTTTATTACATTTGATAACTTTCATATCTCACAGAATCGGAAAATTATTTAAGTCTTCAGAGAAGGGAGCTCTGTGTAATCAAAAAAAATGAGAGAAGCTTTTTTTAATGCATTTCAGTATAAATATATTAGCGTAAACTTTATATTAGTGTATACTTTCAATTAGCAGACACCATTGGTGTAAATAAAAGGCAAAAAGGTTCTCAATACAATCCAGCATGACATGTGACTGTACATTTGATCTCATTTTAAGGCAAGCTTATTTATATAGCATATTTTATACACAGTGGTAATTTAAAGTGCTTTAATAAACATGAATCAAAGAAACAAGTAAAAGAAAATAAAAGCAAAAGAGAATAAAAATGAGCATATCTGTAATGTATTGAGGTCCTAGGCCATTTAGTGATTTATAGACAAGTAATAATACTTTAAGATCCATTCTGAATGTAACTGGGAGCCAGTGTAAAGACCTAGGGACAGGTGTGATGTGCTCTGATTTTCTGGTTCTGGTCAGACTCCTGGCAGCAGCATTCTGGATGAGCTGCAACTGTTTGATGGTCTTTTTGGGAGGGCCAGTGAGGAGTCCATTACAGTAATCCACCCTATTGCTGATAAAAGCATGAACAAATCCTCACTAGAAACAAAGAATCTAATTCTTGCAATGTTTTTGAGGTGATAGTACGCTGATTTACTTACTGTTTTGACATGACTACTGAAACTCTGATCTGGCTCAAGAATCACACCAAGAGCCAAGGTACAGTCATTTTAGACACATTTTAAGAAATATTTCACTCTAAAATGATCCTCATGTCAACCAAGATGTAGTTTAGTCTTCAGAAGAACATTAAAGAGGACTTTTAGCTGAAACTGTTTTTTATAAATAAAATCTTGAACTGACAGCACTTTTAGAGTCTCAAAAAAGATATACAGTCAAATAAAATGAATATATATATATATATATATATATATATATATATATATATATATATATATATATATATATATATATATGTGTGTGTGTGTGTGTGTGTGTGTGTGTGTGTGTGTATGTGTGTGTGTGTGTGTGTGTATATATATATATATATATATATATATATATATATATATATATATATATATATATATATATATATATATATATATATATATATATATATATATATATATATATATATATATATATATATGGCTCCTGATGATAAATCCACACTCTGTAATTCGACCACAATACACAATTTTTTTGACATTGATTTCTGCTCCAGTTTATGGTTATTTAAAGTTTTCTTAAGAATATTTATCAGTTTATTTTCTACTTAATAAATGTAAATTAATTTCTTAAGAGAAACAATTGTTTGTTTGTTTGTTTTTTTTTTTTTTTTTTTTTGATACTGTCATTATTGTGGCTCTTCTATGGTAATATTTTTAGTTTGTATGTGATTTTACTTTCTGATCCTCAGGTCAACCAAAAGTTTTAGTCTTCAGTAGAACATTTATGATGATTTTTTAGCTGAAACCATGTTTCGTAAAATACAAATCTTGAACTTCCAGCACGTTTATAGTCTAAAAAAACACATATAGGCAAAAGAAAAATTGCGTATATGGCTCATGATGATAAATTGAGAATTAGTTACTCTATAGTTCAACCACAATACACAATTTTTCTTTTCCAGCCGGTGCATATTTAAAGTCGTCTTAAGATTATTTATCAGTTTTTTTTCTAAATAAATGTAAATTAATTTCTTAGGAGAAACAATTGTTTGTTTGTTTGTTTGTTTTTTGAAACTGTAATTATTGTGGCTCTTGCATGATACATTTTTCATTTGTAAGTGATTTTAATTTTCTGATCCTCATGTCTACCAAAAGTTTTAGTCTTCAGTAGAACATTTAAGAGGATTTTTAGCTGAAACTGTTTCATAAAATCCAAATCTTGAACTACCAGCACGTTTAGAGTGTAAAAAAAACATACAGACAAAAGATAATTAATATTTATGGCTCCTGATGATAAATCCACACTCTGTAATTCTACCACAATACACTATTTTTTACATTGATTTCTGCTCCAGTTTGTGTTTATTTTAAGCTTTTTTTTAAGATTATGTATCAGTTTATTTTCTACTTAAATGTAAATTAATTAATTTATTTTTTTTTGTTAGTTTTTTTGATAATGTCATTATTGTGGCTCTTCTATGGTATTTTTTTTTTCATTTGTATGTTATTTCAATTTTCTGATCCTTGGGTCAACCAAACGTTTTAGTCTTCAGTAGAACATTTAAGAGGATTTTTAGCTAAAACTGGTTCAAATCTTGAACTACCAGCACGTTTAGAGTCTAAAAAGGCACACAGACAAAAGATAATTAATACTTATGGCTCCTGATGATAAACCAAGACAATTTTTCTGTTCCAGCTTGTGCATATTTGAAGTTCTCTTGAGATTATTTATCAGTTTTATAATAAGTAATAAATGTAAATCAACTTCTCAGGGAAACAATTCTTTGTTTGCTTTTTGAAGCTGTGATAATTGTGGCTCTATGATAAATTGCTCATTTGAGAGTCATTTAAAAGTGTCTTTCCTGCTTTGGTGTCAATTATCCAAAAAATGTATTGAAAAAACAAACAAAAACCACAAAGACAAAGTTGATTCTTCGAGTACTTTGCTCACTTTAACCTCTCGTGCATTGAGAGAGCAAGCTTTGAGCGGTGTAGTTTTCCTCCAGCTAGCTTATGGCCATCTCTCATTCCTTCACATTCAGTCTGAGGTAACGTCCTGTAATAACATCCTAGCCTGCTAATCTGTTAGCGGCAGTCCTGTGAGGAGCATACGAGGTGTCTGTCATAACACTCCACATGCAGATGTTGCCACGTTTCCCCGACACAAACAGACAAATTCATTTACGCCTTTCAGCCACGGATGAGCGCTGCGGCTAATTATTGCACAGGCCTAGCAGCAGGAGCCAGAAATATGTTGAGCACATGCTAATGCCAAGGGTTGAGGTGGTAGCGTGCGCAGTACGAGATGTCGGAGAGGTGTCACCTGATCAGTCAATTGTAGATATCTGCTCTTTATATCATAGACAGTGCAAACGGGTGGATAGTATGTCATTTGAATGTGGTTAATAGTAACATGATGTAAAATGAATTAAAATTAAAGTGATTTTCTGTTTGTTTTTGTTTTCTTACATGTGCTGTTTCGTGTGCTAATACATCAACAGGTAAGATAATAGTTTCTTTTCTATCACCAATTGTTTCTTTTCATGAACCGCTTCGCATCTCAAATATCATCCTGCATTATTTGTCGGGAAGTATTCTGGATTTGGTTAACTTTTTTTTATTTTCCCTGCTGAAAAAAACAGCTTAAACCAGCCTAGGCTGGTTGGCTGGTTGGCTGGTTTTAGCTGGTCGACCAGGCTGGTTTTAGAGGGGTTTTGGCCATTTCCAGGCTGGTTTCCAGCCATTTCCAGCCTGGTCTTAGCTGGTCAGGCTGGGAGATGACCAGCTAAAACCAGCTTGACCAGCCTAGCCAGGCTGGGAGCCCAGCCAAAACCAGCTATGTCCAGCTTAAACCAGGCTGGTCAAGCTGGTTTTAGATGGATTTATCTGGTCATTTTCCAGCCTGACCAGGTAAGACCAAGCTGGAAATGGCTGGAAACCAGCCTGGAAATGGCCAAAACCCCTCTAAAACCAGGCTGGTCAACCAGCTAAAACCAGCCAACCAGCCTAGGCTGGTTTAAGCTGGATTTTTTTAGCAGGGTTGATTTGCTTTTAAAATAGGCTAGTTTTACAACTCATCCAAAATTTAACAGTTGAGCTTTAGAGTTTTTTAATCCATTTAGCTGATTTACAGGTCTGGCGGGAACACTTTTAGCTTAGCTTAGCATAGATCAGGGCTATTCAGTTGACGGCCCGCAGGCCAAGCCCGGCCCCTGAGGCAATTTGTTCCGGTTCTCTAAATAGTGTGACCAAGACCTCAAAAATAAATTTAGCTCAGTCGAACTAAACGGCCGCTATGGTTATGAAGTGTCGTGTATCTGTTTAATACAGCAAGAGATGCAGTAGAAGGCTGCGCAGAGAGTCAGTCAGGTGAGATTAATTCTGACTTCAACTGTATATCAGTATAGTTCTTAGTCATATTGACTTAGAGAAGAGTATCTTTTTAATTGTCCGTCGATCTTAGTAAACGATGTTAGAAGAGTCAAGCTTAAAATAAGAAAATTATCAAAACTCTCTCATTTTTTTGAGATGCTAATCTGATTCCATGATCTAAGCAAAGCTAAAAGTGCTCCCGTCAAATGGTAAAACCTAATTTGTTAACTGTGGGGAAGTGGTAAAATGAGCCTATTTTCCGTAGTGGAGTGTTCTGTTCATATAATAAGATATTGATTGGGATTTGCCATGACACTTGTATATTGGTGGTCTTTCCCAGCAGGCACACAACAGCATAAGACGTTAACATTAGATTAGATTTAGGTCATGACATCAAGTGACAACTTTATTTTGATGCCTAATAGCGATGTCAAATTCCGGTGATATTTGGTTGATTTTAGGTTCTGTTGGAAAGTGACCAAAGGCCAACATCTGGCAGATGTCATAGTGGTAACTTCCACACAACGTCGAGGTGTAACCTGATTATACGTTGATATTTGGTTGATTTTAGGTTGTGTTGGAAAGTGACCAATATCCAACGTCTGGTAGATGTCATATTGATAATGTCCACACCACATCAAGGTGTAACATGATTAGACGTTGATATGTGGTTGATTTTAGGTTGTGTTGGAAAGTGACTAATATCCAATGTCTGGTAGATGTCATATTGAAAATGTCCACACCACATCAAGGTGTAACATGATTAGACGTTGATATTTGGTTAATTTTAGGTTGTGTTGGAAAGTGACCAATATCCAACGTCTGGTAGATGTCATATTGATAATGTCCACACAACATCAAGGTGTAACATGATTAGACGTTGATATTTGGTTAATATTTGGTTGGTTTTAGGTTGGACATTGATGTCAGCTTGACGTTGGGTTCTGACGCAAACCCAATATTTTTTTCTAATCGAAATCCCCATGGCGTTGGGGTAAAACGTCAATATGGCGTCAAACTGGTGTCCTGTGCCTGCTGGGTTTGTTTTTTTCTTAACAAAACATGTTTAAAATATTTGTTTGTTTGATTTGATTTGATTTTGATTTTTATTGATTTTGATTTTGATTTTGATTTTGATTGATTGATTGATTGATTGATTGATTGATTGATTGATTGATTGATTGATTGATTCAGTTCTGGAATTTGAGTCTGAACCGACTGCTTTCGTTGACTCGTGATCAGCAACTGATTTGACTGAATGAATCAAGAACTTCATTTACACATGTTCAGCATTCGTTGTTACAGTTTGGATTTCACTCTGTCTGCCCGACTAACAGATGAGTTGTTTATATGTGCGTTGGGTGTTTTCCATGATGAAGAGTGTCTGGCATCACCTGTCAGGGTGGAATTTGTGATTTCGGCTGTTTACAGCCTGGGCTTTAGACGTGTCAGGTTTGATTGGCCATCCGCTTCACGTCCTGTTTAACATTTCTCTCACTGAATTAAAAAGCTACTTGATATTTTTCCCCAACGTCGCCTCCACAGGGTATTTAGCAAGTCCATCGCGGAGAGTATAATCTGTCATCGGCAAAGAAAAGGTTTTCTATTTCCTTTTTGTCTCCGGAAGCGCTTGAGACAGTGGACGGTAGAGGAGATCAATAAGCTGTCAATCATCAATCGCAGGCCTTGTCATTTTGCGTATGATGAGAATAAAAGCAGGTGAGCAGATGGATGCCGCTCTTCTTCCTGCCGATCTGCTTGACGCGGTTTTAATCTCCAGGCTCTTGTAGTGGTGGACATTAGATGAAGGGGAGAATTAGACAAGCCTCTTACTAATTAACTAGCGCAGCCTTTTTCTCTGTAGACTTTTGAGTTCTTTGCACAAACCCTTGACACTCGTAGGGTAGTAGGGGTTGTCTTCTTTATTTAATGAATTTCCCAGGGACCTTGAGTGCAGGTCTTTAAACAAACACAATTAGAAGTGTCAAAGCAACGGCTCTCGTTAACGCTCAGGCATTTACCGCTAATTACTAACGTGTTTTTAAGCATAGTTTGATATGTATTGTGCGCAGGCAGATCCCAGCCTCTGTACTGTTACTGTACGGTTAAAAGCTGCCTTGACCCTTTCCCTCAAATACTGCCAACAATGAGAGTTCACAGGTGATTCAGGAAGTATTAGTAATGCAATATTTAGTCATGTAATATGCATTACTAATGTAATATGGCTGTAATACAGTAGGTATACAAAATACAAAACATCATTATGTAGGTCCTGATGGAATCTAAATGTTGGTTGGTTGATTGTTTGGTTGGTTTGTTTGTTTATTTAATTATTTTCTTGGTTGGTTGGTTTGTTGCTTGGTTGGTTGGTGGGTTTTTTTGGTTTGTTGATTTATTTGGTTGGTTGGTTGGTTTGTGTATTTGATTAGTTGGTTGGTTGATTGGTTGGTTGCTTTGTTGATTTGATAGTTGCTAGGTTGCTTGGTTGGTCGGTCGGCCATTTGGTTGGTTGGTTAGTTGATTTGATTGGTTGCTTGGTTGGTGTGTTGATTTAATAGGTTTCTTTGTTGGTTTTTTAATTTGATTGGTTGCTTGGTTGGTTTGTTGATTTGATTGGTTGCTTGGTTTGTTTGTTGATTTGATTGGTTGCTTGGTTGGTTTGTTGATTTGATTAGTTGGTTTCTTGATTTGATTGGTTGCTTAGTTGGTGTGTTGACTTGATTGGTTGCTTGGTTGGTGTGTTGATTTAATAGGTTTCTTTGTTGGTTTGTTGATTTGATTGGTTGCTTGGTTGGTTTATTGATTGTATTGGTTGCTTGGTTGGTTTGTTGATTTGATTGGTTGCTTGGTTGGTTTGTTGATTTGATTGGTTGCTTGGTTTGTTTGTTGATTTGATTGGTTGCTTGGTTGGTTTGTTGATTTGATTGGTTGGTTTGTTGATTTGATTGGTTGCTTAGTTGGTTTGTTGACTTGATTGGTTGCTTGGTTGGTTTGTTGATTTGATTGGTTGCTTAGTTTGTGTGTTGACTTGATTTGTTGCTTTATTTGTTTGTTGATTTAATTAGTTGCTAGGTTGGTTGGGTTGTTGCTTAGTTGATTGGTTGGGTTGTTTGTTGTTCAGTTTGTTGATTTGATTAGTTGGTTGGTTGATTGGTTTATTGCTTTGTTTAATTGGTCAGCTGGTTGGTTGGTTTGTTGCTCGGTTAATTTGTTGGTTTGTTGATTTGATTAGTTGCTAGGTTTATTGGTGGGTCGGTCAGTTGGTTGGTTAGTTGATTTGATTGGTTGCTTGGTTTATTTGTATGTTTGTTTGTTTGTTTGTTTGTTTGTTTGTTGATTTGTTGATTTAATTAGTTACTTGGTTGTTTGGTTAATTGTTTTGATTAGTTGGTTGGTTGATTTGTTGATTTATTGATTTGTTGATTTGATTGGTTGCTTGGTTGGTTGCTTGGTTAGTTGCTTGGTTGATTGGTTTGCTGGTTGATTGGTTGGCTGGTTGGTTGATTGTTTTGATGTTTGGTACGTTGGCTGGTTAATTGGTTGGCTGGGTAGCTGGCTGGCTGGTTGGTTGGTCAGTTGATTAATTAATTGGTTGGTTGGTTTTTTTTTTTTTTTTGTCTGGCCATTGAAAAACAATAGAGCAATATTACTTTTGAAATATTGTTTTAACTCCAGAATTGTCAGTAACTATATAGCTTCAAAAAATAACCAATTAGTAAAAAAAATATATGAATGTTTTTCAAATGAATTTGTTATTTTTGTATAAATTGTTGAATGCAAACATTTGCTCTACTGTATCCCCCACCCCCCAATTAAATAATTCCCAAGTGATGTTTACCAGAGCAAAATCAATACTTCTTTTTTCAATTGGCTACAGAACCACTGTTGTCCAACGACTTGCCTAATTAACCTAACTGATCTAGTAAAACTGATTGACCCAGTTAAGCCTTTAAATTGCAGTTTCAGCTGAATACTATCATCTTGCAAAATAACAAGTAAATTATTATGTACTGTCATCATGTCAAAAACAAAACAAATGAGTTATTCAAGCTATTATTATTATTAAAAAGGTGTTACATTTTTCCCTATGTGAAACAACACTTAGGGAATTAAGCTATTCAAAATATTTCATTAACAGATTTGTAGCTTCAGTTTTTCAGTAAATGTGCTACAATTTCTCTTTGCATCAGCCTCTAAATAAGTGGCCGGTTGTAAATAGCTTTTAAAGTTAAAGGATTGAAGGCAGATTTATCGAGGCCATCACTAAGTAAAGGGTATGGATTAAGGCCTGCGATGGTTTTAGGAAGTGCATGTGTGTTCATTTCCCCATCCAGAGGCTCTGGGCGATTTGGAGACCCGTTCTAATCCTGTCATAATGCCACTTTGTCCCCTGACATCTGCACTTCACTCTCTCTCCCTCCAAGTTCTTCTCTTTCTTTGTCTGTCATCCCTTTACATTCACCCTCCCAACCTCATCCCTTCAGGCGAGCGACCCACATCCAGCAACGCAATTAACCACTTTGATACGTCAAGTAATTACTTCATTTTTCATGTTAAAATGCACCTCATTTAGCACAGCAGCTGAGATGGGGAGGGCGGGTGAGATAGGTCAGCGGCGCTTTGAGGAGATTAGCACAAGACTCTCACTGTCTCTTATGGCACGATGGAGTCTCTCCAGAGAAAGCGGGAAAGACAGCAGAGGAACTGAGATGCCATTCTGACCTTGGCAGCCAGCTGCTAACATGCACCAGAGACTGTGGCCTTTTGCGAGGGGAGTGCCTCAGAGTTGCTCCCTGGGCCCCTTCATGATTTTACCCCCCATTATTTAACAATTCACATGCCTGGCGGGCAATTCAAATCCATCACCCCTTGAGTAAAAGAGCGGCATTTTGGAGGATAAGAGGAGCTGTGTGTGCGAATATGAGCGCATGTGTGGTCATGTTTTTGGCTTCAGAGACTTCTTACAAGCTTTTAGTCAGTCTAAATATTTCAGCACCACTTGTGTTTGGACCACAACTCGGGACAGATTGGGATAGGGAGGTTAAAATCCTTGGCAGAGCAGTTCTCCGTTCAGCTGAAGATTCATTCTCTTGATTTCCGTAATGTATTCTTCTGAGGTTTGTGCAGTAATTCAATTTGAGGTAATTGTAGCAGGAATCTATAATTAAAAGGATTAAAATGCGAACCCTTTATAGACGGCTAAAGACAGAGAAAGAATCTAGTTTCTGTGATACCTCTGATTCTACAAACGCGTCTCTTTCTGAAGCAGATTTCTTATTTGTTTTGACACTGCTGGGAATCAGCGATGAGAAAATACCATAAAAAAACAAATCACTGTGCCTGTCAATATCAGAATGAGAACACTAGCTTGGGATTCACAATGTGTGTGTATGTCCACAAGTAAAGTACAGTCAAACATTTCTGACATTGTGAAGACCAGCAAGGGAAATATATTAAAATGACTAAATTATGTTTATTTGAAAATGTAAAAACAATGAGAGATTGCACTGAGAGATCATGGAAGAATTGATTCATTCAAGCTGACACTTTGAACTGACTCACATATATTAAATAGATGGATGGATGGAAGGAAGGATGGAAAGAAGAAAGGATGCATGGATGGATGGATGGAAGGATGGATGGATGGGTGGGTGGGTGAATAAAAAAAATTGGGAATGGACAGAAGAAATTATAGATAAATGGAAGGAAGGAATTATGTATGGATGGGTGGATGGATGGATTGATGGAAGGAATTATAGATGGAAGAAACGATGGATGGATGGACATGGATGGAAGGAAGAAATTTTGGATGGATGGTTGGTTAGTTGGTTGGATAGAAGTGATTTTGGATGGAAAGAAGGATGGATGGATGGATGGATGGATGAATGAAAGGAATTTTAAATGCATGGAAAGAAATTTGGATGGATGGATGGATAGATGGATGGACGGATGGATGGATGGATGATTAATTTAAGCTGACACTTATATATTGAATATTGAATATTGAATGGAAGGAAGTATTTATGGATGGAAATAAGGAAGGAAGCATGGATGGATGGGTGGATGGAAGGAATTAGGAATGGACAAAAGGAATTATGGAGAGATTGATGGAAGAGATTATAGATGGAAGAAAGGAAGGATGCATGAATGGATGGATGGATGGATGGATAGATGGATAAAAGGAATTGGGAATAGACAGAATTAATTATAGATGGATGGAAGGAATTATAGATAGATGAAAGGAGAGAAGGAATTATGAATTGATGGATGGATGGATGGATGGATGGATGGATGGATGGATGGATGGATGGATGGATGGATGGATGGATGAAGTTATGGATGGACATGGATGGATGGAAAAAAATTGGATAAATGGATGGATGAATGGTTGGTTTGTTGAATAAAAGTTATCATGGATGGAAAGAAGGATGAATGGATGTATGGATGAATGGGTGGATGGAAGGAATTAGGAATGGACATAAGGAATTTATATACAGATTGATGGAATTATAGATGGATGAAAGGAATTATGGATGAATGGATGGAAGAGATTATAGATAGAAGGAAGGAAGGAAGGAAGGAAGGAAGGATGGATGGATAGATTTATGGATGGATGGATGGATGGATGGATGGATGGATGGATGGATGGATGGATGGATGGATGAAGTTATGGATGGACAGATGAATGGAATAAATTTTGGATTGTTGGATGAATAGATGGTTGGATAGAAGTGATTATGGATGGGAAGTAGAATGGATTAGTAGATGGAAGAAATTAGAAATGGACAGAAGGAATTATGGCTGGCTGGATGGATGGATGGATGGATAGATGGAATGAATTATAAATGGATGGAAGGAAGTATGGATGGATAGATGGATGCACGGATGGATGATTTATTCAAGCTGACACTTTGAACTGACTCACACATATGAATCAAAATGAATTTACTCCATTTGCGCTACTCAAATCTTTGCAAATGTATGCAATGAATACATGAATATTTGAAACATTGGCCAGTCCTACAGGCATACCCACAATGCACCACATAAGCATTTGTTCTGCCATCGGGAAAGTATGTGTGCCTGAAGGACGGGGGGCGCACATTTCTCTCCTTCCAGATGAGTGGGATGTCAGTCATTCCTGGATGTCTCTCTGCGAATCTGGTTTATTTTCTCCAAGGGGGTTCAGATAACCTGTACACCCCAAACGCAGCCCCCTATCCTGAAACATATGTCTGCGATGAGCGTTGCTGTCTGCTCTCCTGTGGCTATTTCCAGTTGGATGAAAGGTTGTGTGATCTTGATGTTCTCTGAGTAAGTGTGTGTGTGTGTGTGTTTGTATGTGAAACTCATTGTTTCTAACCCTGCTCTCTCCGAGTATAAGGGCTCAGCCTCATCCATGTGTCACAGTTCCCCGGTGGTGTTCTGCAACAGCGAGAGAAAGAGAATGGACTGATTCATTGTACAGCTGACAGAGAGATGAAGAAAAGAGGGTGGGATATGTTTTGATGTCCTTGTCTCTCAGGATTTGCCATGGATATTTGTCTTGTTTTTTCCTCTGTCAGGGACTTTTTTCTCTCTCGACTGGCTACGAGACACAATATAACACTTGGGCTGGACTCATTTTTCTTAATTTGTTCTTTCTGTTCTACATTCACAGAATGTTTCATCCACTCCGGTTGATTTCTGTTTGTACAGTTCTAAAAAACTGTTCACTCGTGTGTAGAAACCGTTATCATTTAGTATCAGGTGTTGGTAATTATTTGTAAAATTGTAACCTGATTGTTTGTATTCTAGTCAAAATATTTTGGTTGAGATTAATTGTGAGATGATATGCAATAATTTGTCTATCCATCCATCCATCAATCCATCCACCATTCATCCATCCTTTCATCCATTCGTCTATTCATGCATGCATTTGTCCATCTGTTTATTGGTTCATTCATCTGTCTTTCGATTCATCCATCTATCCATCTGTCTATTCATCCATTTATCTGTCCATCCATCTATTGATTCATTCTTCCATCCATCCATCCATTTATCTATCCGTCTATTGATTCATCCATTCATCTGTTTGTCTATTAATTAATTCATCCATACATTTATCCATTTGTCTGTCAGTCTATGGACCCATCCATCCATCCCTTCATCCATCCATCCATCCATCCATCCATCCATCTATCTAAACTTTCATCCATCCATCTATTCATCCATCAATTCATCTTTCAGTCCATCTATTGATCCATTGATCCATTCATCCTTCCATCTGTCAGTCTAAATCATTCATCATCTGTCCATCAATATAATGATCCATTCATCTATCCATCTGTCTGTCTATTCATTCATTCATTCATTCATTCATTCATTCATTCATTCATTCATTCATTCATTCATTCATTCATTCATTCATTCATCCATTCATGCATTTGTCCATCTGTTTATTTGTCCATCCATCTGTCTTTCATTCCATCAGTCTATTAATCTATTTCTCTGTCCATCCATCTATTGATTCATTCATCCATCCATCCATCCATCCATCCATCCATTTGTCTAATCATCCATCCATCTATTCATATATCCATCCATCCATCCATCTATCCATTTGTCTGTACGTCTATTGATTTATCCATCTATCTGTTTGTCTATTAATTTATTCATCCATCCCTTTATCCATTTGTTTGTCCATCTATTGATCCATGCATCCATCCATCCATCCATCCATCCATCCATCCATCCATCCATCCATCCATCCATCCATCTGTCTATTCATCCATCCATAAAGCTAATCATCCATCCCTCCATCCATCCATCCATTTATCCATCTGTCAGTCTGTGTATCTTTGGATCCATTCATCCAACCATCCATCCATCCTTCCTTCTGTCTGTCTATTTATTTTTTCATCCATCCATCCATCCATCCATCCATAAATCAATCCATCTGTATGCCTCTCTGTGTATTGATCTCTTTATCTTTTTGTCCATCCATAGGTTCGTCCATCCATCCATCCATCCATCCATCCATCCATCCATCCATCCATCCATCCATTCATCCATCTATTTAACCATCAGTCCATCCATCTGTCTATTGGTCCATCCATCTTTCCGCCCATCTGTCTATTGTTCCATTTATCCATCTATCCATTCATTCATCCACATTTAAATATGCATATTCATTTATTCACATCCATCCACCCATCCATCTATTCATCTATCTATCCATCCATCCCAAATTCAACCCATTTTTTCACAAATCTATTCATCGATTCATCCATCCATATTGTGTTGTCTAAATATTTCCACCTTAACAGCTTTTATTAGTCTGAATTAGATTTAAATAAATCAGAACAATTAAATATATATTAATCATGTATAGTATTATGATTATTATATTTACAAATTAAAATAGCATTTCTGTAAGGACATATTGTTATCGCAATACTTAACAACAATATTTGCATTTTTTACAAGTATCATGCTGCCCTAATAAAACTGAGAAGGTATACCTATTTAACTTGTACCCTGTATGTGGTTGCTGTGGGTGTAGTAACTTTAAAAGTAGACTTGGTTGTTGTTCCCGGCCGCTGTTTTTGTTTAGTGTAAAGGACTAGAGACCATCAGTGCTTTTTGCCTACGGATGCAACATCAGCACTCCTGCCAAACTGATGAGAGATGGGCTGATGTAGACGCAAAGACGGCCTGTACTTACCAATCAGACCATATCAGGAGATGTCCCTCTGGACAGACGCCCACGCTCAGGAGCCTTCAAACAGCTGATTGGACAGCGAAGAGAGCAAAGCATGCTGGACTGTGTCCCAGCGCACTTCATGTTTCTTCATCCAGGCATGAAAGATAGATGCAAGTGCCTTGCAAATGCATGACGTCGTGTTTGCTTTTATCTCATTATGCTTTGGTTTATATGATTTGTTTATGACTGTCTTTATCGTTTCGGCTCGTGCTGCATTGCCACTTTCCTTCTCTAGCAGATCTGTTGTCCCAAAGCATCTCCAGCGGTTCTAAACACTGTCACAATATTTTGAGTGGCACTGGTTGGACTATAATAATTAGACAGATGGAGAAAACTAGATAATGCCGAGCTTTATTAATGATCTCTTGCCGTTGTGCGTGACTTATGCTAGACGATATTGTCTCTGTTTAATGTAAGCTAAACAATGGCTAAGTGTGTATGACACACATCAAAACTAGTAGATGCTATTTTGCTGCTTTTAATGTTTATTGCTCTGAATTTGCAATATTGCTAAAGAGACAAATGAGTTTTCATTTTTATTGAATAGATGGATGGATGGATGAATGGATGGGTGGATGGATGGAAAGCAAAAATGATAGATGGATGGGTGGATAGAAGGAATTAGGAACGGACAGACGGAATTATGTATGTATGTATGAATGAATGTATGTATGGATGGGTGGATGGATGGATGAAAAAAATATGGATGGATGGCTGGATAATAGTGATTATGGATGGAAAGAGGAAAGGATGGATGGAATTATCGATTGATGGATAGATAAATGGATAGATGGAAAAATTATTAATGGATGGTTGGATGAAAGCGATTATAGATGGAAAGAGAAAATGATGGATGGATTGATGGAATTATGGATAAATGGAATGGAAGTGATAAATGGGATGGAAGTGATAATGGATAAAAAGAAGAGAAAAGATGGATGAATTAATGAATGAATGAATGAATGGATGGATGGATGGATGGATGGATGGATGGATGGATGGATGGATGGATGGATGGATGGATGGATGGATGGATGGATGGAGGGAGGGATGGATGGAGGGATGGATGGAAGAAATAATGGTTGAGTGAATTGAATTATGTATGGATGGATAGATGGATGGAAGCAATTTTGGATGCATGGAAGGAAGGAAGGATGCATAGATGAATGGATGGATGGTGAAAAGAAGGAAGGAAGAAAGGAAGGGAGGATGAATGGATGGTCAGATGAAATGAATTATTGATGGATGGATGGATAGATGGATGGATGGATGGATGGATGGATGGATGGATGGATGGATGGATGGATTGAAGGAAGGATGGATGGATGGATGGAAGGAAGGAAGAATGGATGGGTAGATGGATGGAAGGATGGAAGGAAAGAAGGGTAAATGGATGGATGGATGAATGGATAATAGATGGAGGGAATTAAAGATGGATGGAAGGAATTATGGATAGATGGATGAATAGAAGGAAATATAGATAGATGGAAGGAAAAAAATATGGATGAATGGGTGAAAAAAAATATTACAGATGGATGGATGAATAGAGGTTGAATGGATGACAGATGGAAGAAATTACGGATGGATGGAAAGAATTATGGCTAAATGAATGAATGGAAGGAAGGAATTATAGATGGATGGATGGATGGATGGATGGATGGATGGATGGATGGATGGATGGATGGATAAATGTGCGGATGGATGGATGAATAGATGGATGTAAGGAAGCGAGGATGGATGGATGGATGTAAGGAAAGAAGGATGGAGAGATAAATGGATGTAAGGAAATAAGGAAGGAAAGATTGAATAAGTAAGGAATGAAGAATGGAAGTAAGCTGTTAGTTGTTTTCTGTAAATACATAACTAACATGAACTAATCAAACTCTATATTGAAGTGTGACCCAGTTATCAATGATGTAGAGTTTTCTTCTATACTCTTCCCATTTAGATATTCACAAGACTGATGTACAGACTCAGAATTAAGCCTGTCAGATAAATAAATACAGTAATCGACAGATTTATTTCAGAATAAGCCCCGACATGATCATATTTGTACTTTTATAGCTAACAGGAAGACTAATAGGAAGATGTTCTGAAATCAAAGCGACATGCACACATCAATCAGATCTAGTTAATTCAGTTCTTCAGGCGCAGTGAAGCACGTCTTCACAAGAAGCTGCGTTTCTGCTCTTCACACCGCTAAAATCAGATTTGTCAATAAAAACAATTTCCCTTGTGTCAGTGTCCTAGTTACAGTCAGGAGAGTGGGGTGTACAGCTGTAAATGATGGACAAAAAATGTATAGGTCCTTGTACAAGTCCAAGAGCTTTTCATCCCATTGGCCATCCTAAAGATGGTTATGCACACACTTAAAAAAAAAAAAAAAAGTTGTGATAATAATGGTAAAAGCTGTAAAAATGCTAGTCCTAAAGTATAATAATAATAATAATAATAATAATAATAATTATTATTATTATTAATAATAATATTATTATTGTTATTGTTATTATTATTATTATTATTATTATTATTATTATTATTATTATTATTATTATTATTATTATTATTATTATTATTATTATTATTATTGTTATTATTATTATTGTTGTTGTTATTATTATGTGTTTATATATTTATGTATGTATTTATGTATTTATTTATGTTTTTATTTATTTTTGTAAAACGTGCTTGACTATATATATATATATATATATATATATATATATATATATATATATATATATATATATATATATATATATACATATATATATATATATATATATATATATATATATATATATATATATATATATATATATATATATATATATATATATATATATATATATATATATATATATATATATATATATATATATATATATATTTTTTTTTTTTTTTTTTTTTTTTTTTTTTTATTGTCCGCAAATTTCTGGGAGTTACCAGCACAAAATCAGTCACTTTTATTGCAAAACAATCCCAAAAAACTTTGTGAAAAACTAGAGGGTTTTATAGAGTACAATGCTGGTGTTAATACTTCAAAACCTTGGCGTATTAACATTGTGTAAATTAAAGAAATATAGTGGTTTAGTGAAAATTTAGAAATGTGTATCACACTTTTACAGGCAATCACAGCTTCCAACTATTAAGGTCAATTTTATGGATTTTTTATTTACTTTTTTTTACACTGCAGAAACCTTATCCATGTTGAGTCTTCCTCATATCAATTAATGTTGCAAAAAACAAACTACCAAATAGTGTCTTCAAGCAGTGAAGTCTTTTTAAAATAAATGTCAAAGAAAGAGGAACTATTGGGTTCATTCAATTGAGATTGTGCTGAGAGGAAGGAGAGTTTCACCTCCTTATCAAGGAGCTGCAGGATTTTCCTGAGCGTTTCAAAGCGGATCCGCTGTCATCTGACACAAACTGCCTTTATATTGTGCCTGATTTTCATTCTGCACTTTGTTTGTCGTGAAGTGCTTTGTGCTGTGAGAAGAAGTGCATCAAATCAGGTGCCAAGCCGGATTCTGCTGTTCACTTGTATGGTGACTCTGAAGTGACCTGTGAGTAAGCCCCTCCCCTTGGGTACCAATGAGCTAATAGCAGTTGAGTGTCAGTAGCACAAGGACCCGAAATCAGTTGTTGCTAGAAGGCATACAGCAGTGGCTGGAAGTTAACCATAATTATTATACATATTATTTATTAAATGACCCATTAATTTTATTTTATTAACTTCTACCCCAACCCTAAACCTTCCCCTCACAGTAAAGTAGTAATTTTTCTTTGTAAAGTATTTTTATTGTTGTGTTGTATCAGTGGTGTAAGGAGTACTGAAAATCATACTTAAGTAAAAGTACCACTACTTGCCTAAAATGTACTAAAAGTAGAGTAAACGTATCTGTTGTAAATATTACTCCTTAAAGACCTTTCAAAAGTACTCAAGAGTAGTGAGAATTATGCAGTAAAAGCTGATGCATTAAATCTAGTTTTTGTATCAGAATCAGATTTATTGCCAAGTGTGCTTCACACACAAAGAATTTGTTTTGGCTACAGAAGCTTCCAGTGTACATAAAGTGACAACAATAAATAAGTATGAAAAAAATACAATAAACAATAAACAGAAATGCAGTTAGTCAAAAAGGCCTGGATGTTGAGTATGTGTAAACGTAACATTCTGTAGTGCATTTAGTTATTGCCCAGCAAGAAAATAACTTCATAAGACGTTAATATTAGGTTCGATTTAGGTTTTTGACATCAGGTGACCAAAATTCAATCTCTAGCCATCGTCTAAGGACAACGTTATTTTGATGTCCAATAATGACGTCAAATGACGTTGATATTTGGTCGATTTTAGGTTGTTAGAAGGTGACCAAAATCAAACGTCGAGCCAACATCTTAAACCAACATCATGTTGACTTCAGATATTGACATGAATTTGTCAGGTATGGTAAGCAAAATCCAACGTCTGATAGACGTCATAGTGGTAACGTCCACACAACGTCAAGCTGTCATACCATTAGACATTGATATTTGGTTGGTTTTAAGTTGGACGTTGGACATTGACATCGGCCTGACAATGAGGTCCAAACAAAATGCAACGTCAATCGGACGTCATGCTGACATCTTGTGCTTGCTGGGTGTGTAAGGCCATTTTGGTCATCTTACAGTAAACATTCGTCATCTTCTCTTCAGTGACATGCATCTAAACAGTCTCTGGGTCAATGCGTGTAAAGATTTTGGACATCTTCTTGGACACTTTTAATGCTTCCAAACAGTTTGCTTCAATTATAAATCGCACATGTCTTGTAGTTCATTATGATGCGATTTACCTTCTATGTGTGAAAACATCCATAAAGGTATTGAAGCTTCATGAAGCAGTGCCTCGAAAGCAGCCATCACTATCAGAACCATGTGTGTGATGGAGAGAGAGTCAGTGGTTGAGTTTTGGCCCCTCAGGAGCCGCAGCTCTGCTTCTCTGATGCTCTTGTCAGCTGTTACTGCACTGGCCTGTTATCGCCGCTTCTGTGGTTGCCAGGGGAGACTGTGTTGCTACACTGACGAAACTTGTTAACATTGTGTTTGCTCATCACGTCGATGCGGTTAAACACAACTGCTGAACCTAACCTTGAGTTAAATAACACTAGCAGGCCTGCTTCACTCTCGTCTCCTGGTTCCCTTTATGTGTCTTACTGTGTTTATCTCTCTTAGCTTCCTCTCACTTTTATAATAATAATAATAATAATAATAATAATAATAATAATAATAATAATAATCATTCATTCATTTTATTTTCAGCTTAGTCCCTTTATTCATCTGGGGTTGCCACAGCGAAATGAACCGTCAACTAATCTAATATATGTTTAGCACAGCGGATGCCCTTTCAGCCACAACCCAAGACTGAGAAACACTCATGCACCCCCATTCACACACATACACTATGGACAATTTAGCTTACCCAACCTGTACCGCAAGTCTTTGGACTGTGGGGAAAACGGGAGCACCCTGAGGACACCAACACAGGAAGAACATACAAACTCCACACAGAAATGCCAACTGACCCATCCAGGGCATGAACCTGCAACCTTCTTGCTGTGAGACGATCGTGCTGCTGCTGCTAATAATAATAATAATAATAATAATAATAATAATAATAATAATAATAATAATAATAATAATAATAAATAATAAATAAATAATCATAATAATCAAATTAATAATAATAATAATAATAATAATAATAATAATAATAATAATAATAATAATAGCAATATCAAATAATAATAAGGATGATGGTGATGATGATAACGATAATAATAGTAATAATAGTAATCATAATAGCCATAATAATATTAACAATAGCAATAATAGTAATACTAATAATAATAATAATAGCAATAATAATAATAATAATAATACTAATAATAATAATGATGATGGTGATAATGATGATAATGATAATAATGGTAATAATAGTAATCATAATAGCCATAATAACATTAACAATAGCAATAATACTAATAATACTAATAATAATAATAATAATAATAATAATAATAATAATAATAATGATGATGATGATGATGATGATGATGATAATGAAAATAATAGCAGTAATAACGATAATAGCAACAATATGGATATTAATAATGATAACAATTATACTACTACTTCTACTACTACTTCTTCTTATTATTATTATTATTATAACAGCAATAATATTAATAAGAAGATGAAGAACAAAAACAACTATTATTATTATTATTAATATTATTAATATTATTATTATTATTATTATTATTATTATTATTATTATTATTATTATTATTATTATTATTATTATTACCATTTTTGTTATTGTTTTAATTTATTTTTATTATTATTATTATTATTATTATTATTATTATTATTATTATTGTTGCTGTTATTATTATTATTTTTAAACCAAGACTAAATGTTTCCAAGTTTTTGCAGGCTTCATTTATTCCAGCTGAATTTATTCCAGATTGTTGCAACTAAACTAAAATGTAGATCTTTTTAACGTCTCAGTTGTTTTTCTTGATGAAATAGATAATAGTCTGCATTCAAATTGTAGAATATTTTTCATCAGATGCACGCAAAACATAATTAAGTTGTGTACATTTGCAGCAGTTACTTTTATTTTTACACGTCTCGTCTGCCCACCAAGGTGGAATTGATTCAAAATACAGGGAAAAAAAAACAGTTTAAAAGAACAATTTTCTGACAATGGTTCTTACTGTTAATGTTGAAAAGGATCAAGTACTGTATATTGTTCCTTAATATCTATATACGTGAAGGCTTATGGTACTAATTTATTTCATTTGAATTAATTTAGTTTAAACAATTCGCCCAGCAGCAGTCTTACTATACTAACTGTCTTATTGTTCACTAATAAATGCATTCATTGAAGTTTTAAACCTTATCGATTTTAGTTTCAGAGAGATTAGATATGAGACACTGTGGTCATTTTGGGTCAGGTCTGTGGCACCTGTGCTAAAGAGCCAAAATGGCGACCTTCATAATCAGGTTCTGTCGCAGCTCCAGCCATTATCGACGTGAGCAAGTATTTCAGGGACAAGAAAGAGAACAAACTGAAAGAGTCTAGACTGTTCGAGGCTCTGGAAAATTCGATAAAGGAATTAAATGTGCTTTTGGCTTTTTCTGTGTGCCTCCAGATGTGCATAGACGAAGAGGTAGATGCTGAATTCAGCTCAAACTGTCTGATAAACACCAGTTTTACCCACTTTGTCCTCTGCAGATCTGAATCACACCATATGTTCCATTCCATACCACCACATCAACTCAAATGATTTATTTAACAGATGCCAATTTCATGCTGAGTTTGAATTGTTAATGTTTATTTCTATTTGGATATAGACAGTTGAAGTCAAAATTATTAGCCCTCCTTTGAATTATTATTTTTTTAATCTTTCCCAAATGATGTTTAACAGAGCAAGGTTATTTTCACAGTATGTCTGATAATATTTTTTTTCTTCTGGAGAAAGTCTTATTTGTTTTAATAAAAGCAGTTTTCAATTTTTTTAAAAACATTTTAAGGTCAAAATTATTAGCCACTTTAAGCTATATATATATTTTTTTCTCGATAGACCAAACCATAATTTTACTATAACTTGCTTAATTACCCTAACCTACCTAGATAACCTACTTAACCTAGTTAAGCCTTTAAATGTCACTTTAAGCTGTATAGAAGTGTCTTGAAAAATATCTAGTCAAACAATAATTATTGTTATCATGGCAAAGATAAAATAAATCAGTTATTAGAGATGAGTTCTTAAATTTATTATGTTTAGAAATGTGTTGAAGAAATCCGCTCTCCGTTAAACAGAATTTGGGGAAACAATAAACAGGGAGTCATTCAGGGGGGCTAATAATTCTGACTTCAACTGTATATTATTAACTCATGATATAAGGTTTGTTTTTATTTGCTATTTATATTTTCTGAAACAAAAACAACAAATTATATAAGAGTTTTTAAACATTAAATGTATATTTTTTACATTTATTTATAATATTTTTAGGGGTTTTTCACCTTTAATTGGAAAGGACAGTGGGAAATGCAGGAAAGTATTATGAGCAGAGACAGGGTGAAGGGTCAGCAAAGGACCTTAATCTGGGAATCGAACTCAGGTCGCCGTGAGCACCATGATGATATATGTCGGTGCACTGAACCACTAGGCTATTGGTGCTGACATATATGTACATTTTTACACTCAAAAACATTTTACCTCTAGTTTAAACTACTTACACTCTAAAAAAATATTTTTGTTGCTTGTTTAAACTACTAAATGAGCTGAACCAGCATAATTCTTGAGAATTTGTTGGGACAACTGAACTGTTTTATGTTCAAAGCTGTAAAAACTAATAAGTTAACTTAAGTCCTCCAGTTTTTCCCAACACAAATGGGTTGTGTGGAACCCAGCATTTTGTACAGTGTATATAAAACAAAACAATTCTTGAGATTTTAATATTTTATTGTTTTTTTTTTATTTAACCTAATTGTTTTATGTTCAATCTACTTAAATATGTTTAGTTAACTTAATTGATTTGTGTTGGGACAACATGAACGATATGTGTTGAGCCCTACATTTTTACAGTTTAAATGAATGTTTTATTCATTCAAAATAAACCTTATTTTTTATATCTATATGTAAAACAGTTCCATAAATTATAAAGATACATGCTTTCTGTTTGTTTTCATTGTTAAGATATCATAACTGCTACTTTTTACTACTAGCACACACCTTTTTACACTTTTCGAAGGGATGTTTTGTTAATCAGAATAAAAATCTTAAGTCACATCCATTCATTCATTTTCTTTTTGGCTTAGTCTCTTTTTTAATCTGGGGTCGCCACAGCAGAATGAACCGCCAACTTATCCAGCATGTGTTTTACACAGCGGATGCCCTTCCAGTTGCAACCCATCCCTGGGAAGTATCCATACACACTCATTCACACACATACACTACAGACAATTTAGCTTAGCTCATTCCAATGTCTTTGGAAACCAGAAAACCCCTGAGGAAACCCAAACGAACACGGGGAGAACATGCAAACTTATTATTATATAATTAAAAGGACTTTTGCACTGCTAGAATGCATAATGGATTGTTATATCCATATATCAAATCACATTTAAAGACATAATATCATAAGCAACTCTTTAATTTTTTTAGAGTAATGTTTTGTTGATAAATATTAATCATATTACATTTAAATAATGTATTAACAGCATAATTCATAATCAGATTTTCTTTTTTTAAAAAACAAATTTAAAGCCATTCAGGTCACAAACACTTTTAAACGGCTAATGTTTTGTTAATCCAAAATAAAGAGCTTTTGTTTCATCCACATGTGAAACTGCCACAGTTTATTATGATAGTCTTTTTGCTTTCAATTTAGAGAAATGAACATCACTTTTTTACTGATAGTATTCAATTTTTTTTTAGAATAAATCATATTTGTCTACATCTAAAGGTAAAAGAAAGTCACACACTGTTCTAAAACGTCTTTAATGTGACTTCCAAGCTTCAAAATAAAAAGTAAAAAGCACGAGAAACAGTCTTCAAATGTTCTAAAGTTGTTTGAAAATAATATGTGAAGAACAAAGTGACAATTTAAAGGGATAAATCCCTCAGAAATGAAAATGATGTCATCAATTAGTCATCCTCACCCTGTTTATTGTCAAAAAAGTTTGACAAATCACAGTGGTTCAGTTATTAACAGTGTTGCCTCACAGCAAGAAGCTTGCTGGTTTGAGTCTTAGTTGGGTCAGTTGGCATTTCTATGTGGAGTTTGCATGTTCTCCCTGGGTTTGCTATGGTTTCTTTCAAAGACATGTGCTATAGGTGAATAGGGTACATGCCGAAGCATGCTAAAGGGCCTTTAATTTGCCATTAACCTGGGTTAAGTGCTTCCGGCGAACTGTATGACAATGCACAAACTGGCGCGTTTAAGGTCAGTTTTCTTTAAAAATCAGCGATCTCCACTAGCTGAGTGATATCCAATATAAAGTGGGTGTCAGATTGTATAAGAAGCACTACATTAAATTGCATTTTTCCACGCCATGTCTTTATAATATGAGCATTTATTTTACTCAAGTATATTTAATGGAGCTTCTGTGCTACCCTGCCAATTCTGACTGGCGCGTGTGAGTAAACAACTTTTTGTCTCGTTTTACGCTTAAGCAACTAAATGAATGCCAAAGTTTATTTAATTGAATGTATTTTAATGACATTACAACATCGATGCTGTAAAAGGAACCGTATAAATTGTAAAAAAGTTTACAATAACAGGCCACCGGAAGTTTATCAGTAAGGAAAAAACACTAGCTCGGCATAAACCCTATTGCATTAACAAAATTGACTTTAGTGTATCAGAGTGTATGGGTGTCTCCTAGCAATGGATTGCAGCTGGAAGAGCACTGAGTAAAACATATGCTGGAATAGTTGGTGGTTCATTCCGCTGTAACGACCCCAATCAGTGACTAAGCCGATTGAAAATGAATGAATGAAAGGATTGTTTGTGTCCAGTTCTTTGAACAACACCAAATAAATACCACAAAACACCTTAACTATGTCTACTATTACTAATTAAATTTAACTTTACTATTTCAAATCAAATATGTACATCTATCCTTTTAACATTTTTCTGCATTGACAACTTTTTTGGTGCGGTCAGTTTACTCTGTAGCTCAAACGGTAGCTATATATTGTTGTGCCTGTGATGCAGAGTTCTTGGATTCAAGACTGCTGAATAAAACGTCTGAGATAAAAGCTATGCAAAATAAAGGTAAAACCATGTGTTCGCGGTGCACTTTTATATCATGCTTGCTTTTGTAAACACGATTGGTTGGGTTTAGGGAATAGTTTACGGTTCAAATGGAGTTTAAGTTACGTATTTCAAGTTGGCCCTCTAGTTTACGTCATTGATTTGCTAGGTGATCTGTATGACAAGCCGTGCCAACTCACTATTTCTTTTTCCATAACATATATATCACTAATACAAGTGACAAGAATTTAAAACAGAAATATACAACTCACCATAAGCTAAAGAGATGTTTGTTTCCTATTTATGCTGCAGTAGCTGAATCCTAATAAAGACGAGTGATGCATTGTATAAATGTTACTAAACAACGCAAACAAATCAAGACTGTGTCGCAGATATTCATACCGTCTGGTCTGCAATGTGGATATATAAATATTGATATTTGTTGTTTAAAGGGTTAACACGATAAAGGGGTAATCTCATATTGTCACATGTCTATGTATTTATTTATTTATTTCTGTTACGTAGAGTTTAGTTGCTGTCTCTGTGTTGATTAAGTAGGTTTGGTCTACACCTGTGGATCATTGACCGCCCGAGACATAAGAATTCATGCTGCAAAGTTTCAGTGACGGGAATTTGAGACGCGGAGTTGTGCTCTGTTCTGTGTTCAGCTTTAGTTTATTGTGTTTCCTCCTCACACTTTGTTTACTTTGGGTTGTTCTGTTAAAAAAAAACCCTAGACCGATCCATTTGTGTTTTCCCTCATTTGATGCTGTGACCGTGGTCGTAACACATATAGAGCAATGTTGTGTGATTGCTAGCAACTCTTCCGCAACTCTGTACTGGGCTGTGACACGGTGGTGGGGGATCCTTACCTTAAAGTACACAAGAATTCAAAACTAACATTGATTTTGTTCGCGCAGTTTGTGATGAACAGATCATCTGTGCAAATGCACTTCCTTGGTTTCAGTTAAATTCTCTGATTAGGTCTGTCTGAGGCTGCGTTCACACCAGACGCGGAACGCACGTTAAGCGCGAGTGTCAATGCAAACGCGCGAATAGACATGCATCCTGCAAATGGCGCGGCGCGAATTGAGCGTTTTGCGCGGATCGCTCAAGTTCGAAAATTTGATCTTCAGCGAACATTTGTGCCGCGTTAACCAATATGGATCTTTCTCTTGTGGGGGCGTGATTGTGACGTATCGCCTGTTGTTGGTGTCCCGGGGGAAATCCTCCAGCCGACACCGACAAAAAGTTCATCAAACTGGGCTCGGCTCAGTCATAAGCATCGCTGAAAGCCTTCGTCATCCAGGTTCAGTTTCTGGAGGAGTCTATGAGCTGACAGAGCTGGATGCACCTCCGAAAGCATGGACTTTAACACGGCCCCTTTAACACGGCCCTTAAACGTATCGATGCTGTTTTTCAGCCTTCATAAAGCACAAAAACACTGTTATTTTCTTCATAAAATCCATGTTAGCCATTTAGCAACAAAGCTAGAGTCACTGGGTTGACAGAAGCCCTGCCCATCACGCGAATCTGCGTCTGTTCTTTAGTGAATTTGACGCGCATATGGAGCAAATTCGATGCGTGAATTAAGCAGGGTTTGATGCGCAAATGAATCAAGTAAACTCAAATATTCACGCGGCTATTTACGTGCGAATATCGCAATTTATCCGCGCATTCCGCGTCAGGTGTAAAAACAGCATGAGGTATTGGGTGTGGCTAACATACTTTAACCACACCCCTTCAGCTGTCAGTTTTTGCAACAAACAGGAATGATGAGGAGGAGGTGTCTGCTAGGTTTTAATAACGCTTTTCCCAATCTTTCTAAATGAAAGGCCTACTTTACTACATCCAATCAGCTCGAAGTAGAAAAAACAAGCCACTCCCACTGTTTTATCATTTAATAATCTGTTTCTCTAGGAACAACATTACAGCTTCGGGTTCATGCGGACTTTAAGTTACGTATTTTATTAGTTACGTATACAGATTTGCTAACGAACAGACAGCGCCCTCTAGTGGAGTCATCGAAAATGTACAACGATACATACCAGGAACGACTTATTTTATGTTTCACAAAAAAAAAAAACATTTAGTAGCAAAAGTATAAAGAGTCTGGGCTGCGTTTTTCAAGATTCATATGCACTCAAAACACTTACTGTATGTTGTGAGAAAGTGAGTCAAAGTGTTCTTGCTTTGTTGTGTTGTACCAAAACATGAGTTATGATGACAATTGTAATTACTTTTTAACTTTTTAAATGCATTGAAATATGAAAATGATATCAGCATTTGATTCCTGAGAGAAAAGCTTCTGTAAATTTTGTCTCAGATTCCGTAATTAAAATGTATTCCAAATGCAGGATGGCATTGATTTTAAGCTCATCTGAAGGTTAATGATAGCAAATCAAAGGCTTGTTGTGTGGTGTTGGGTTTATTCTCCTTGATTTTCCAGTGGATTGACATTGATTCTGAAATAATGTGTGGGGGTAATCAGGCCAGGCTCGCCGCCGCTGATTGGTTGTTTATCTACTGACTCGGGCGCTTGTGTTTTTGCTGATATTATTCTGAAGAAAGAGTGCACAAATGCCCGGTGAGCATTTTGCTGCTTATTAGCAGTCCCTGAGCTGCTGCTAGCAGCCTTGGTCAATTTTGTATGCTGTCGAGAGCTTTTCTTTGAGGAGACAAGTCGTACCTGAAGTGCGCTTTTATGTAGACACAGCCGAAAGTACAGGGTAAAACCCCAAACCCCAAAGTACTCCAAACAATAAGTAGACCTGCTCTAGATATATTGTGTGTGGATGTTTTAGTGCTTTCAGTTGGTTTCTCTGCTTTAAGACTATCAAAACCATCTTGTTTTCTATATGTATTGAGGTTAAGATTTTTACACATTTTGACACACATTAACCACTTGAAACCAGTATGCTAGTCAAAGCTGCTTTATGAATGATTGGTGCACAAGTTAGCACTAGCGTGGCATTTTTTATTTCCTTTTTCTGCAAAAAGCAGCTGGTTATAGCATGTGCTAAAATATAGAAATACATAGTAAATTATGAAGGCGACAATATGATTTTTTTTTCTAAAGACTATATTATTTCCAATAAACTGACAGTAAATACTTTTATACATAATGCAACAAAAATCAATTTCACAAGAGTAATATGTATTTTTTAAATAGTCCAACATAATTTTCCAACATATATTAAATGAAGAAATGTTTATTATTTTATAATATGTTCTGTTATATTAATAATGTATATTATACATACAGTTAAAGTCAGAATTATTAGCCCCCCGTTTTATTTTTTCCCCAATTTCTGTTTAAAGGAGTGAAGATTTTCTTCAACACATTTAACATAATAGTTTTAATGACTTATTTCTAATAACTGATTTATTTTATCTTTGTCATGATAAATCATGACAATAAATAATATTTGACTAGATATTTTTCAGGACACTTCTATACAGCTTAAAGTGACATCTAAAGACTTAACTAGGTTAATTAGGTTAACTAGGCTGGTTAGGGTATGTAGGCAAGTTATTGTATAATGATGGCTTGTTCTGTAGACTATCGAAAAAAAATTGCCTAAAGGGGCTAATAATTTTGTCCCTATAATGGTGCTTAAAAAAAATTAAAACTGCTTTTATTCTAGCCAAAATAAAAAAATAAGACTTTCTACAGAAGAAAAAATATTATCAGACAAACTGTGAAAATGTCCTTGCTCTGTTAAACATCATTTGGGAAATATTTAAAAAAATAGAAAAAAAATTAGAAGGGGGCTAATAATTCTGACTTCAACTGTATATAAAAATATTTAGCCTTTTAACTATATTTCAATAGAAAAGTGTTGAAAATAAAAATTTTCTGTTGAAATATAGTTAAAAAGCTAAATATTACAGTTTATATATATATATATATATATATATATATATATATATATATATATATATATATATATAATATTTTTTTAAATATTCTATTCTGAAAGTATATACAATTATATATTCTATAGAGTGCAGAGGAAATGTATAAAATGTATCAAATGCCTAAAAATTGAACGTCAAAGTATGAAATGATTGCTGCTTTATACATTCCCTAGGCTTTCTATTCACCTTATTCTCAGCATACGAGCGGGCGCAGCCATTTGAATCTTTTTGTCTAGAGATTCAGGTCTCATTCATTTCTATTAATTTTTAGACACTTAAAACAGCTTCTTCTGCTCCTTGATGTTGCAAACTGATATTTTCCAGGTTCCAAAACCTCCCTCTCGTAACATTTCTCTGTGGATTGTTGTGTGACCATGTTGGAAGGGAGTGCAGTGCCAGGACACGAATCACACCATATTAATGTACAAGACCAAAGTACCTAAATATGAAGTGTTGTTGTGTGAAATAAGAAAATTAAGTACAATTCTAAGTGCCATTCTAGTCTTACCTACTGAAACAAATACTTCGGTCTCAGTTATGTCATTGTTTGTTTGTTTGTTTGTTTGTTTGTTTGTTTGTTTGTTTCTGTAAGAACATCATAGAGTATGTGTTATTTCATATTTATTCCACTTTAAAATACATAATGAACAATAATTGCTGTGCTCTTCTGACAAGTTGCCTAATATAATTTAATTCTATGTAATGCACAGAAATTGTATGGAATGCCTAGGAAAAGTATGCAAAGTTTTTTTTAATAAACTGATATTTCATACTTTACCTAAAACAACAGGCATTCTATACACTTCCAAGTAATTCTGTATAATATTAGCAGTAAATAAATAAATAAATAATAATAATAAAATATTATATATAATATAATAAATTAAAATAATAAAATATAATATTTAATATTTATTAAATAATAATAAATAAAATTATATATATATATATATATATATATATATATATATATATATATATATATATATATATTATGTATGTATGTATGTATGTATGTATGTATGTATGTATATATATATATATATATATATATATATATATATATATATATATATATATATATATATATATTATTAATATTTTATCATAACATTTTTTCGGTCTTGGTGAACAAAAGGCTGTAAACACATTAAAACTATTTATTTATAACTATTATTTTACTAACTATTAGTTGGTGTTTTGTGTGTTTTTTTTGTGTGATTAATAATGTCATTGTAGATGGGTATGTTGGTCTGAATCTCATCTGAATGCGTACTGTGTAATTGTAAGTACAATTTAGATGTGTATATTACAGCTGCTAAATCACGCAGTACACAACAGAACACACGGCACAGAGTATCCTTTTCAACCCAGTCATCTGCACCCCTGCAGGTTTTATCAGCAGTCCTCTACACAGTCCCTTTGCCTCAGCGCTGAGACCGTGTGCTGACATTTTAGCGTTAAACTCAGAGCTTCTGAATTAATGATCAACACTGTAAGTTCTTGTTTGCACTAATCCCTGATCTCTGATCGCACCGGGGTCTCGCTAAACCGGTGACATCTCTAACTTCTGACAGGAACATGACAACTGCAAGCTCACTCAAGACTAATTGTGGATGTATGGAGCCACGCTGACACCATGTATCATTTTCTAAAGGAAGAGAACGGCGTGTTGGGAAATTCTTTGACAAAGTGTGACGATGATGGAAGTCGACTCGTCTCTTCGCTGCGATCGAGGATAGCTGGTTGTTTGCACGTTCAGAGCGACGCTGACAGGGATTATCGAGGGGAGAGAGATTTTGCAATGAGCTCTTCATGCAATTGAACTGTTTTCTTGTCTACGCTGAAAGAATGATTCTTTCACTTTCAAAAATTGTTTGTTCAAACTACTCATTTAAAACAAGATGAAACGACACAATTTTTGACATTTTTTGGAATAACTTAATTGATTTATGTTCAATAAAAACTAATAAGTTAACTTATTTCCTTCATGTTGTCCCAACACAAATCGATTGTGTGAAACCCAGCATTTTTTACAGTGTTGAATTTACTTTTTTTTTTTTTTAAGCTAAGTGGTTGCAAACAATTTATATGGGCTAAACTTAAAAATCTATTTTATAATGTTCAACTTAAATTGTTTGATTAAGGGGGCTTTCACACCTGCCTTATTTAGTTCGATTGAATCGCACTAGAGTTTGTTTCCCCTTTTGGTACGGTTCGTTTGGGCAGGTGAGAATGCAGCAATCGTACTCGAGTGCGCACCAAAAGCGGACCAAATAAGAGTACCGAGACCTGCTTGAAGAGGTGGTCTCGGTACGCTTTCAAACGAACCCTGGAGCGGTTCGTTTGTGGTGAGAATATAATCCGTACTAAAACAGGTCCAACCGCAAAAAGTACTGTGCCTTTTGGACTAATTCAGCTGCAGTAGGCCGATGCGCTGTGCATTATGGGATATGGAGGAAAAATATTTGTTGACAGCGCTTTACCAACAGAGAGAGAGAGAGAGGGGAAAACATTACCTGATGGATCGTTGGTAATATTTCCGCAAGATGACCATGTCGCAGTTTAGCTAAATTAATTCACGTCTCCTCCTGAAGTGACGAGCGATGCATTAAACACTGTTTTCCATTCGCGGCCATGCTTCATTTTCATAATGTATAGTTTGTCTAAAGCAGGGATACAATCAGCCATTGCAGTCGTCCCTCCAGAGTAAAAGGTTTTGTTTACCTGCGGGAGTTCACTGGCATTTTCCCGCACATGAATTCTGACCAATCAATAAGCAGTTTAGGAAATATGTTCAACAACATCTGGCCAATGAGAGATGTGGATTTTGTCAGATGACTGCATTTTGGTTTGTTTTTAACTGGTTCGGACCAAAGCCAGCAATGTGGTGTGAAAACGACCCAAAGATGGCAGAAGATGCAACAATGTATCATTTATTACCCTTGGTCCGGACCAAATGAAGCGAACTACAGATGTAAAAGCACCCTAAAATCAGCCCAAATAAACAGTTGGTAACTGTTTACCTTTAAAAAGGTATGTAAATCCAATGAATCGTTTTTTTTTTTTTTTTTTCAGTGTAGGGTAGAGTGGACATTCACGCAGAGGTGGACATTTGACGAAAACATATATAGACCAGGCTACACTTTTATACCGCTTCGACCATCAACTAAAAAAACCCAACACCATGTTCCTGGAAGGACCTTTAGCTTTTGTTGGAGGCAGTGAAAAGCATTGGTGTTGCTGATGTGAATATTCTACTGACCCGCTGTCCTCGGGCACTAATAGCATGGTGTGGCTTCAGTTCATACTTTTTTTTTACTGGCTCTCGTGAATATATGAGAATGATTACAGTTCAGGCTGAAACACGGTCAAAGCCGTCACCTTAGACTTAAAAATAAATAAATAAATAGGTTTTCACATAGTAACATGGAAGCATTTTGGTTCCCCAAGGATACCTTTAGTGAACAGATCTTAATGCATTTTTTAAAAAATCTTAAAGGTGACATAGTATGCCCCTTTTCATAGTAAATAAATATATATATTTGGTTGCCTAGAATATGTCTGAAAATTCAGCGCAAAATATATTCTAACATATATTTTATTCTAGCTTGTCAAGTTTGATTAAAACAAGCCATTTTTGTGTTCTTTGAAATGGAAATGAGCAGCTTATTTTGCAAGTGGGCAAAGCCTGTAAACAACAAAACATACAAATATCGGGTAAAGAGCAATTTGAGCACAGTTAAACCCAATAAATGAAGATAACTCAAACCAACTGAGTACTGTAAAATCCAATAAGTTAAAGCAACTCAAACCGTTTGAGGAAACCGATGGCTACAAACCATTTGAGTTAAAAAACGAATCCATATGAGTACTGTGAACTTACTTCATTTAAGTTGAAGTAATGAGGTATTTAATTGACTCATTACCTTCAACACTGAGTTCAAAACTCTTTACAAATGAGTAGAATTAACTTTCATTCAATTTTGAGTTAACTACACTGATTTCATTTGATAAAGTTGACTGTTGTGTTTTACAGTGTGCGGAAACATTGACAGTGGCAATGCAGTGGCATGAGAAGCAATTTTTGTTCCACAAATAAAATATTTTATTTAATGGTTTTGAACATTTAAAAAATGAATGAATTAATAAATTATCACTTTTTTTATTTAAATGAAACATTTTTAATCGTTTTTTTAAACTTTAAAGAAATGAATAAATGAATGAATGAATGAATTTCCTTTTATTTAAAAGAAACAGTTTTACATAAAAAATATAAAGAAAGAAAGAAAAAAACTTTGTTAATAGTAGCACTTGTGGTTCTTTAGTAAATAAAATAAATAAATATTTTTTATTATATATATATATATATATATATATATATATATATATATTATTTTTTTTTATTATATATATATATTATATATAATATATATATATATATATATATATATATATATATATATATATATATATATATATATATATATATATATATATATATTATCATTAAATATTATTAAAAAATAAAAATAAAAAAATACAATAAAATAAATAATTCTGCATATTGGAATGATTTCTGAAGGACTGTAATCTATATCACAAATAATAATAAAATCATTGTTTTATATTACAATATTATTTCACAATATTATTATTATTATTATTATTTTATTTTTTATTTTTTTACATTCGTCATTTTTACACAGAAACTCTTTTGCGTACTACTACAATATGTTCCCTCTTGTTTTAGTATGTAAGGTAAAATGCATTTCAAGGATCTGAATTTTTCCCAAAATGTGTTTACTATGTTTGTTTGTTTTTTCCCCCAAAACAAGCATACACTATTTATTTTGTGTAAATGGCCCCTAAAAGTGAATGTAGAACATGTTATGAGGAGTTATTTACTTCTCTGCTGGCTGCAGAATGAACTTAATTCTGTATTTTAATAAACAGTACTGAATTAAAAAAAAGAAGAGAAAACACACAGTATATCATTTGCTCATTTCATTTACCTGAGGCCCTGAGATACATATAAAACTGCTAATTAGGAACTATTAATCAAAGAATACAGTTCTTCAAAGAAAAAGAAAACACTCACTGCTCTTGGCTGGATGACTCTTTGCAAACCTTTAAAACTAATCTAATAGGAATATTAACATAGTTTCAAATAAACAAAACAAAAAATATCTCCAAGTTTAATTACAGACCTGCTTTTTAGTCTCCAGTAGCTTTGAATCAGTGTAAAATGTATCATATCTAATAACCACTCCGCGGAGACTTTAGCATTGTTATTCCTGTACCTGTGAGTATTACCTTTTATTATTGAACTAAGCGCTTTGCACAAAAGAGATGCTGAAAACGGTTTGCACTGGGACCACAGATCTAATTTGAGCTGAAAATATCACAGATATGCCGAACGCGTAAATGCTGTGTGTGATTAAAAGATGAGAGCAGAGTTTTTTTTGTGCCTGTCCTTGTGTAGCTAAAAATAAAATAATATGAAGTTACTGTTATAAGAAATGTACAGAAATGTGTTTTTTGTTGCATATTTTAGTTTTAATTTGCACCTCGGATCAAACCGTGGGCTGAATTGGACTCCTCCAAGGACCGTATCTTTGACATCCTAAGTCTAGAAGAGTGTATCATGGCAGATTGAGCTAATTAAGAAAGCACAAAGGAATTAAACCAGGGCTAAGAAATAAGTTTGGCTGGTTAGCGTGGCCTCATTAACCCCTGCTGGTAGATGCTGTAACTACACCATCTGGTTCAAAAAATAAAATGAAATAAAAATTGAAGAAATCTTAGTTGTCAGCCGTTCAAAACGAATGAGTTCTGACCACTGAAAACTCTTCAAAAGTGAGGTTGGTATGAGGTTGTATGTCTGTTATGCTCCCCAATGTTATACAACAGTAATGGTATGACACTATATCATTTCACTTGAATATATATTTTACTATTGCCATTTTAAAAATACCTAAATAACGAATAATTGATTCATAGAAAGTAAAAAAAAACGGGAAAAAAAGTGATTACTCTAGTTCAATTAGAGGTGGATATAAAGCAGATAGACAGACAGACACGGACAGATAATTGGCTGAATGGGTCGGTAAGGAGGTGTTAATGGATGGATGGATGGATGAATAGATGGATGGATTGGTGAGTGAGATTGGGTGAATGGGTTGGTAATTGGGTATTGATGGATGGATGGATGGATGGATGGATGGATGGATGAGTGGGTTGGGTGAATTACTTGGGTGAATGGGTCGGTAAGGGGGTGTTAATGGATGGATGGATGGATGGATGGGTAAGTAGTGGGTGTTAATGGATGTATGAAAGGATGGATGGAAAAATAGACAGAAAGACAGACAGACAGACAGACAGACAGAAAGATAGACAGATAATGGGTGAGTGGATGGATGGGTGAGCGGATGGATGGGTGAATGGGTCGGTAAGGGGGTGTTGATTGATGGATGGATGGATTGGTGAGTGGAATTGGGTGAATGGGTTGGAAAGTGGGTATGGATGGATGTATGGATGGATGAGTGGGTTGGGTGAATGGGTCGGTAAGGGGTTGTTGATGGATGGATGGATGGATGGATGGGTGCATCGGTAAGTGGATATGGATGGATGGATTTATGGATGGATGGATAGATGGTTGGGTGGGTGGGTAGATGGGTGGTTCAGTAGGTGGGTCTTGATGGGTGTCTAGATAGATAGATAGATAGATAGATAGATAGATAGATAGATAGATGGATGGATGGATGGATGGATGGATGGATGGATGGATGAGTGGATGGATGAGTGGGTTGGGTGAATGGGTCGGTAAGGGGTTGTTGATGGATGAATGGATGGATGGATTAATATAGACAGACAGACAGAGAGATATACAGATATAGATAGATAGATAGATAGATAGATAGATAGATAGATAGATAGATAGATAGATAGATAGATAGATAGATAGATAGATAGATAGATAGATGGATGGATGGATGGATGGATGGATGGATGGATGGATGGATGGATGGATGGATGGATGGATGGATGGGTGGGTGGGTGGGTGGGTGGGTGGATGGATGGATGGATGGATGGATGGATGGATGGATGGATGGATGGATGGATGGATGGATGGATGGATGGATGAGTGGGTTGGGTGAATGGGTCGGTAAGGGGTTGTTGATGGATGAACGGATGGATGGATTAATATAGACAGACAGACAGAGAGATATACAGATATAGATAGATAGATAGATAGATAGATAGATAGATAGATAGATAGATAGATAGATAGATAGATAGATAGATAGATAGATAGATAGATAGATAGATAGATAGATAGATAGATAGATAGATAGATGGATGGATGGATGGATGGATGGATGGATGGATGGATGGATGGATGGATGGATGGATGGATGAGTGGGTTGGGTGAATGGGTCGGACAGACAGACAGACAGACAGACAGAGAGATATACAGATATAGATAGATAAATAGATAGATAGATAGATAGATAGATAGACAGACAGACAGACAGACAGACAGACAGACAGACAGACAGACAGACAGACAGACAGACAGACAGACAGACAGACCGACAGATGTCCCACTGAAAACATGATTACAATTATAATGCCTCATGACAGTCATGTTTATGACAGATTTAAGACAAGTTGTGTTGTCTTGGTTATGTCAAGTTGTCACAATGTCATCTGCATTTAAAATCAAATACCTGAGCAAATGACACTTAATAACAGTTGTCATAAGCATGCATAATTTTTAATTATTAATGCCTAATCAAGATTATAAAGGTTTCATGACAGTCTTATGAACATCCCTTCGAGTAACATGTAAACTACAAATGTATTTATTTTTTTCTTTGAGAAGCTACTGACTCCCCAGGCTTTGGAAAACCAAGCGCACCCTGCGTTTCAGATCATAACAGCATTCCACTCGTGCCTTATTTGTCAGGTACATGCTATAAGTTTCAAGCAACATTACTTTGAGGGAAAGTCACAAAGGGATCTGAGTGAGTGTTTTCAGGTGAATTAGGCGGATGCTGAAATGTGCATTTTGTGAAAGAACGTGCGCCATGTTTCCACTCTTGCCTGTCAGAAGACATCGCAAAGACAAACTCTGACTAATAATATTTAATCATAACAGCGCTCAGAGCAACACAACAGCAATCCAATATTCCTCTGCTCTTCCTGTCTCTCTCGATCTGTCAGGTGTGTCAGCGTGTGATAGATTAGAGCTGTGGGACTACAATAATGGGGTTTAGCTCTTAATACGATTGCCTGGATTTTAGTCCTAGATTACAGTACATATCTAGTCTGCATGACCAGAGAAGAACCCTTTAACACAGGTAATTCCATCAGCTTTAGGAGTATCTTTACATTCACACACACTCATTTTAGTGCTGGGATTTTCAGCCAAATGGACATGGAGCTACTTAAAGTACACTACTAAAAACTAACCATATTGATTTTGTTAGCTCGTATTGCTAGTGTTGTGGTGAACAATTCATCAGTGCATGTCTTTAAGAAAAGAAAAGGTTTGGCCGTGTGATCTTTAAATAAAATCTGAAAATGAACTTCCTGTTTATTTCTCAGTTAAATTGTCAGATTATGTCTGTTTGAGGTTTTGGGCGTGGCTAACATACTTAACTCCGCCTCTCCAATGGTCAGCTTTGACAGCAAACAGAAATGGTGAGGAGGAGGAGTCTGTTAGGTTGTAATAACTCTTCTAAAACCTATTTCCTGAGCTTTCTGAAATGAATGCTTACTTTACTACATCCAATCAGCTCACAATAGAAAAAAAAAAAACAAGCCACTCCCACTTGTTTTCTCATTTGATATTCCATTTCTCTAGGAACTGCACCACAATTCCGGTTCACTGTTACATGCAATGAAATTAGACTCTTCCGACCATACACAAACATCATACATTTCAGGGGAAGACAGAGTTCATTTTCAAAAACGTTTGGTAGTTATTTTATTTTCATGATCTGAGGTAAACAATTTGCTTCTGGTTTTAATACGGCAATGAATGAATAAATAAATCACAAAAAATGGTATTTAAACTCACATTCGTAGCATTTAACACTGAATAAAGCCCATAATCAGTACCTGAGGTGATCATTGTTATAGTAGTTTATGCTGTTGCTCAGCCATGGCATTGCAGAAATAGAAACCGTTTCTAAAATGTAAATTGTGCACATTGCTGTGGCGGATGGTTCGGACAAAAACTATTTTTAACATGGAAACAAAATCTTTTATCACGTGCCATTGCATCTAACAAGCGATTTTTCTGTCTACGACATGACAGAAATATTTAAATACCAGCCCTTCAGAAGCGCAGAATTGTGCACTGCAGTCCCAACCAAATAATACAATTTTAAATCAAATTAATGCATGGTAAATTTCTTTAACGTTATAAAAAGCACATGTGGAGTGATTGAAATCTTTTTGTGTGCACTAAGTCACAGCTCTAGCATTCATTTTCAAAAACGTTTGCTAATTCTTTTATTATCAAGAGGGAAATGATCTGCCTCCGGTTTCAGTATGGCAATAAATTTCATGTGAAATGGTATTCAAACTCTCATTGGTAGCATTTAACACTGAATAAAGCCCATAATCAGTACCTGAGGTGATCATTGTCATAGTAGTTTATGCTGTTGCTCAGCCGCGACGTTGCAGAAATAGAAACGGTATCTAAATTGTATATTTTGTGCATTTCTGTTGTGAATTATTAGGACAAAAACTAATTTTTCTCATGGAAAAGAAAATTTTATCGCATGCGATTGTGCCTAACAAGCTATTTGTCTGTCTACACCAGACAAGGCAGAAATATTTAAATACCAGCCATTTATAAGCGCAGAATTGTGTGCTGTACTCCCAACCAACTAATTACATTTTTAATCAGATTAAAACAGTACATTTCTTAAATGTTATTAAAAGTACATGTGGAGTGTACAACATTTGTTGGTTTGCACTGAGTCACAGTTCTAACATAAATTTTCAAAATTGTTTGCTATTTATTTTATTTTCGAGATTTGAAGTAAATAATCTGCTTCTGGTTTCACAGTAGTGCACTGCACTCCAAACCAATAATAAAAAAAGTTTTATCGAATTTATACATAGTAAATTTCTTCAACGTTATTAAAAGTACATTTCACTTGAAATGGTATTCAAACTCACATTGGTTGCATTTAACACTTAATAAAGCCCATAATCATTACCTGAGGTGATCATTGTCATAGTAGTTTTTGCTGTTGCTCAGCCGCGATGTTGCAGAAATAGAAACTGTTTCTAAATTGTATATTTTGTGCATCACTGCTGTGAATTGTTAGAACAAAAACTCATTTTATCATGGAAAAGAAACTTTTATCATGTGTGATTGCACCTAACAGGCAATTTGTCTGTCTACACCATACACTACACATCAGAAATATTTAATACCAGCCATTTCAAAGTGCAGAATAGTGCACTGCACTCCCAACCAAATAATAAAAAGTTTTATCGAATTTATAAATAGTAAATTTCTTCAACGTTATTAAAAGTACATGTGAAGTGAACCACATCTGTTGGTTTGCACAGTCGCAGTTCGAATGTTCACTTTAAATGTTTTTTTTTTTTTGGATGCTTTTTGTGCGATTTTTTCACGTTTGCTTGTAAATAATCTGCTTGTGGTTTCAGTACGGCAATAAATATCACGTAAAATGGTATTTAAACTCACATTGTTAGCATTTAACACTGATTAAAGCCCATAATCAGTACCTGAGGTGATCATTGTCATAGTTGTTTATTGTCATGTTCACCATTGATCCTTCCTGACAGATCGCTGGTGAACTACAAGTGTCATGTTTAGGAACTACAAGTCCTATCAGGCCATCCCAAACACCAGCTGCTTATCAAGGCTGATGAGACACAGCTGAGACTTGTGATGACTGATCATTCAGACTATTTATACACCACACATACACCAGTTTAGTACAGAGTCTTTGATGTTGATGTATGTACCTTGCATGTCCTAGCTTCTTGTTGTTTTGCCCGTTTCTTGACTTTAGCCTTGTTTATTGTTTGATTCCTGTTTGCCATCTATTTTTGACCTCATGCCAGTTTTTTGACTACGTTTTCGGATTGTCCTTTTTGTATCAGCCACTTCTGTTTGTCCCTGTTTTGCTTAAATATAATCTTATTTTACCTGCACTTGGATCCTCGTCTCTGTTGTTCCTTGCTTTGATCTCCACACGTGACAGTTTGTGCTGTTGCTCAGCTGCGACATTGTAGAAATAGGAACTGTTGCAACATTGTGCATGTTATGCACATGGCTTTGGTGGATGGTTGGGACAAAAAAATGATTTTAACATGGAAAAGAAACCTATAATTGTGTGCCATTGCATCACATTGAGAGAACAGCTTTGTAACTTTTGCAGACATTTTGCATTCACAAACTATAATACAGGCTGATATTTGAAGAAGCACAATATGGGAATTTATCTGCTGGATTTATTTAAATGTAAATAAAAAATCTGTCGTAGCAGCTTCACAACTTGCTTGTAGGGCTCAGAGAAAGAGCTTTGTTTATCTCTCAGGCCTGATAAAAACCTGCACACCCAACTCTGGAAATTGCACAGCAGCCAATCAGATTAGAGCTCATGATTGAGAGCACTCCTGTTATTTTTTTGTGTGTGTGGGGTATTTTCCGAGAGGTCCGTGGGTGGGACGCCTGAGATCGAAACTACTTTCTGCATACAGTAACAATTGCAAAGTTCCATTAAAAAGAAAAGTTTTCTTGGATCTCTAAGCCGTAGCACATTTCACAGACTCCTCTCTGTCCTTGCCAAGTTGAACTCGCCTACATATTAGACCGGCATTAATTCCCTGGGTTGGAAATTTTAAAGCCGGGCTCCTGCGGTAATTGCGCTTCTTGATAATCTATAAATCATAGCTGTGAGGTCATCTCATAAGCTCTTATCAGCCTGAGATTAAGGAATACTCACATTTGCAGCCCTCCCCTCTCTTCTGTTCATCTCATTTCTGAGGAAGACTAGCCGCTGGAAGGAAAAAAAAAAGATTGATTATGCTTTCTTCACAACAACACATTAGCTCTTAACATGTCATTTCATCGCCAGATGAGGCCGACGGTTATTTGTGAACAAGAGGAGTCATCAAACGAGACTCCAGGATTGTTTCTTAAGATAAAATGTGGAAATGTGGAAATTATTGAAGGAGCGTTTTGCATGCTCAGATGTTTTGCGACTAACATTCAAGAGTTTGCAACTAAATAATCCTACACTTAAAAAAAGAAAAAGGCCCTACATTTATTAGTTGAATTAAATGAACTTTTCTAGTCATCTCGACTTGCATCAATCTAACTGACTAAAAAATATTAGGTTAAGTGAAGTTTATGTATAAACAAATTTCGAGAGGATCACGTGCTTATGATTGCTAGCGGCTGGATCCGCATTATCCAATTCACTACGCTCCAATCAGATGACTCCTTAACTACTATAAATACCCTGGGTTTCATTCCACTGCTATCTTCGTTTTGAAGAGTCCCCCTTCCTCCCCTACTCCTCCTTCTTAGACGGGTGACACGGTGGCCCAGTGCATAGCACTGTCGCCTCACAGCAATAATGTGTCTGGTTCCTGGCTTTACCAAACTAGCAGACATTTCTGTGTGGAGTTTGCACTTCTCCCCGTGCTCACGTGGGTTTCCCCCGGGTTCCCCGGTTTCCTCCCACCGCCTAAAAACATGCAAATAAGTCAATTGAACAATCCAAATTGGCACCACAGACACGCTTCTAGTACGTAGTTATTTTCAAGATCAATCACTTGCTACAGCAGGGGAGTTCTCGAGATCTACCTGAGCTCAAACTCCCCTCCCACCTTGCAACGGGAGGGAGCCCTGGGCTCAAGGATCTCATAAGCTCAGGGCTCTCTCCCGGGACAGCATGCCAAACAAGCTTTTATAATTAATCATCAGCTAAGTGTGAACTCTTGAAACTTTATAAAACTTAAAAGAAAATAGTGGAAACCCTTAAAATGCTGCTTGTTCAAACTACTTGGTTAAGATGAGCCAATTTACCACAATACTTGAGATTTCTTTTGGACAAATTATTTGTTTTATGTTCTCTTAATTGGTTTTGTTAGGATAACATGAAGGGATTGTTTTGGTGCAACAGTGAAGCCAGCATTTTTACACTCAAAAAAAAGTTCAAACTGCTACTATTATCCAGCCGGAACTCGAACCAACTTTCTTGCTGTGAGGTGGCAGTGCTAACCACACACATTGCGTTATCGATGCTGAAATTATATATTTTGCAGCCCTAGCCTGATCTGTATTAAACTTGGTGTGTGTGTGTGTGTGTGTGTGTGTGTGTGTGTGTGTGTGTGTGTGTGTGTGTGTGTGTGTGTCTTCGATGTAGTGCGGAGCCCCTCATGCGACATCATTGCAGGATTTGGTTGTGAGGCAGACAGATCATCAACTCGATCCATCACAGACAATTTAACGCTTGACTGCCCTCTAAGTTGAGACACATTGGTCTGCCTAACAAGCTGGCAGCTCTGTGGCAAAGAACATGACACTGATGATGACTGTGCCCGGATCTTTTGTTCTGGTTAAAGCATGATGACATTTCCAGAATTCAGACAGAGGAATGTTGTCAGGAGCATTTTTTTTCCTTGGATTCAAATATTTCGCTTTTGTTTTGTTTTGAATGCAAGCGACAAGATTTAATCCTCGTTTTCCTAAGGTTTCTATAGACCAGGGCTGCCCTTTTTTGATGAAAGGCCAAAAACCAAACATGATTAGGGGTGTGGGTTGAGGTAAATATACCAAACTGCACTGTAAAAAATGCAGGGTTTTACACAATTCATTCAGGTTGTCCCAACACAACTCGATTAAGTATTAACTTTACACATTTAAATGGATTGAACATAAAACAATTATGTTGTAATAAAAAAATCTCAAGAATTGTGTTGTTTCAACTCATTTTACATATAATGGGAGAAATAGTTCATGTTTTTCTCTATGAATTATATTTCTATAGGAGCTGTTGACATGGAATTACACCAGTTTTTTTTTTTTTTTTTTTTTTGTAAAAACCCAAACATTACAACCGTTTATTCATTCATTCATTCATTCATTCATTTTTTTGTCGGCTTAGTCCCTTTATTAATCTGGGGTTGCCACAGCGGAATGAACCGCCAACTTATCCAGCAAGTTTTTATGCAGCGGATGCCTTTCCAGCCGCAACCCATCTCTGGGAAACATCCACACACACATTCACACATACACTCATAGACTATGGACAATTCACCTGTACCGCATGTCTTTGGACTGTGGGGGAAACCGGAGCACCTGGAGGAAACCCATGCAAATGCAGGGAGAACATGCTAACTCCACACAGAAACGCCAACTGAGCCGACAATACAAACATAAAAATAAAATAAAACAACAAAATGACTCAAGGAGAAAGCACTAAAATACTGAAATTTATTTAATACATTATATAAAAGGCTGCTTAAAGACACCTCTTTTATGGAGAATGAAGTCACATGCATTGCTTTGCATTGAGTTTTTTACAGACTTCAACAGAGTGTCAACTTCTTGATGGTTCTGTGGGTCTCGTCTATCAAATCTGATCCTTATTTTCTATTTTTTATTGGATTTAAGTCAGGTGATTGGCTTGGCCATTCTACAGCTTGATTTTCTTTCTCTGAAAGCATTTGAGAGTTTTCTCGGCTGTGGTTTGGATCATTGTCCTGCTGAAATGTCCATCTTCATCATCCTGCTAAAGTAGATGTTGGACTGAAGCAGCTCATATTAATTCACAACGAAGAAGGGCAGAGGGTTGCTGAAGAACTACAGAGATTTCAGCTGCTGTCTGGGCTTTCACTGTCTTTCTACTCCTCCCTTTCTTCATGTGCCTAATACTGTTACTCTAAGTCATTTCATTTTATTACACATCACTAAAATTGTAACCAATTAGTTTTATTTTCTTTGCATATGTGGATTTATTTGGTTGTTACCAACATCCAATGAATTTTCATGTCACCTTTAGAAATGTTTTCTGAGACAAATGGAGACATGTTCAATACTAATTTCCCTCCACTCTAAGTAGTTCGAACAAGATGCAAAATATGTTTTTATTAGTTTGTCTTATGAAAAAGGTTGCCATGAGAAATTTCTTAATTTATTGAATATTATTAATGGATAAATAGATTTAATTGTATTAAATAATGCTTCAGAATTGCTTACATTTTATAATAATCCTATTGCAATAAAAATATAATTCCATGTATTTTATTCATCAGTGACAGTATTTTTTTTTTTTTTGTAAATCTGATCCATTTACAACATTTAATTGAAACATTTAATTTCAATTAGCTTTTTTGTAACTCAACAATAAAACAAACTACCAAAAGCTTTAATTTAAAATTATCTCTGATAAATTAAGTCCCCCTAGTACTCCCCTTTATTCTCCCTCTCTTCACAGAAGGGATGGTGGACCAAATGAAAGATTACTATGGGCCAACTTTAGCCCTTGAGCCCTAGTTTGGACATCTCTGCTATAGACTGATGTTTTGGCTATGTTTAAATGACAAATGTAGCCAAAAATGAAAAGTTTTGAAAAAGTTGAATGTATCTACAACATCGTTTTCAACACTTGTATTATGTATGCCAGGCCAGTATTTTCGCTCTGTCTCCTTGTTGATTATGTGATGATGATTGATGACGTGCCGTCAGGGGCTTGTGTATAATTTGGTGTGTGTGTGCATCTCCCCTATTGCTTGTAATGTGAAGTAAATCGTTCGAGGTTACAGAAGTAACCCTTCGTTCCCCGAGGAGGGGAACGGAAGTGCCATGAATGGGAGGATTCGGATCAGAAGCCGCTTATCTGGAGAGTATTGAACGGGCCAATGAATGAAATTAATTGGCAGCGTAAGCTTGCGCAGGTGTGCGACATCTGCAATTATCTCAGCATATAAGCACACCTGAAGCCAGCAGACGCCATCCTTTTAAGCTGAAGAGACTTTCAAACAGCTAAGGGACAGTCATTATGGCGACGGAATATGGCACTTCCGTTCCCCTCCTCGGGGAACGAAGGGTTACTTCTGTAACCTCGAACGTTCCCCTTCGGTTGGGGAACTTCAGTGCCATGAATGGGAGAATATGGAAAGCGCCATAATGACTGCACCTTACCAACACCCCCGATGAGGAGATAGTCAAGCAAGCGTGACGCACCCACATCATGGGGGGCGCGGTCCTCCAACGTGTCCCTGGCCCTAATTTATCCTACTTCAACAGAAGTTTTACGGATTTAGATATATTTTTTGGGAAGTCGTGAGCATCTAGATAATTCTAGGAAATACGACAGTACGTTGGGAAGCGTGCAATCCCGATAGGGAGGACGCTGCGGAGGCCATCCGTTACCCAAGGGGGGGATAGATGGCAGAATTTACATATGGACTAGCCCTAAAAAGGGGGAGTACGCATAGCAAAAGAGTGGTTAGCGGAGAGGGAAGACACGGGTCCACCCAGGGGGGGGACTTAACCGTGGCGGAATAAGCATATGGGATCGCCTAGTGGGGATCACGCATAGCAGGCACCTATACCCAAAACGCGGGCTGACCAGCGGGCAGACCTACAACGTAGTGGGCCAGCAAGTGACTCCTCCGCTGAGTCAGTGCTGGGGGCCACGGAGGAATCTGCAGGGCTCACCTGACGGGGAACTTTACTGACAGATAAAAAAGGCGCACGTACCTCCGTGTTAGGGAGAATGGCGCCGCAAGCGTGTTTCAACACCCTACCGAGTTGTCTCCTCAATCACCAAAGGGTTACCTAATACCCTTGAGGAAACCGGCTCCACTCGCAGATTGTAAAACCTTGCAAATGTGTTGGGTGTCGCCCAGCCCGCAGCTCTACAGATGTCTGTTAGAGAGGCGCCGCGTGCACGCGCCCAAGAGGATGCAACGCTCCGAGTGGAGAGTGCACGAACTCCCGGGGGACACGGCTGACCTCGACTCGAATAAGCGAGTGAAATGGCATCCACAATCCAGTGGGATAATCTTTGTTTTGATACGGCACTTCCCTGCTGCCGACCGCCATAACAGACAAAGAGCTGCTCAGATGATCTAAAATTCTGAGTACGGTCCACATAAATGCGCAGAGCGCGAACTGGACAAATTAAAGAAAGGGCTGGGTCTGCCTCCTCCGGGGGCAGCGCTTGCAGGTTCACTACCTGATCTCTAAAGGGGGTGGTAGGAACCTTGGGCACATAACCGGGGCGGGGTCTCAGGATGACGTGAGAGTAATCCGGCCCGAATTCCAGGCACGAGTCACTGACCGAAAATGCCTCCAGGTCCCCGACCCTCTTGATGGAGGCCAACGCAACCAGCAGAGCTGTCTTCAGGGACAGAAATCTTAGAGATACTGATTCGAGTGGCTCAAAGGGATCGGATCGCAGACTCGTGAGAACGAGGGCGAGATCCCAAGAGGGCATGAGAGGGGGGCGAGATGGATTAATTCGCCTAGCACCCCTAAGGAACTGGATGACCAGGTTATGCTTTCCCACGGTGCCGCCAGCTACCGCGCTATGATAAGCGGAGATGGCGGCCACGTAAACCTTGAGAGTGGAGGGCGACAGCCTGCTGTCCAACTTCTCTTGAAGGAAAGAGAGCACAACACTAATCTGGCAATTTCGGGGGTCTTCTCTGCGAGAGACGCACCATTCAGTGAATAGACTCCACTTCAGGGCGTAGGCGCGCCTCGTGGAGGGGGCTCTAGCCTGAGTGATGGTATTAACCACCGCAGTCGGTAGGTTACCTAAGTCTTCCTCGCGTCTAGGGACCACACGTGGAGGTTCCAAAGATCGGGGCGAGGGTGCCAGATGGTGCCCTGTCCCTGAGAGAGTAGGTCCTCTCTCAAAGGGATCCGCCAGGGGAGGGCCGTCGCGAGGAGTGAGAGCTCTGATATCCAGGTCCGGTTGGGCCAAAGGGGCGCAACTAGCAGAACCTGTTCCTCGTCCTCCCTGACCTTGCACAGAAACTGCGCGAGCAGGCTCACTGGGGGAAACGCATACTTGCGCATGCCCCGAGGCCAGCTGTGGGCCAGTGCATCCGTGCCGAGAGAGCCCTCGGTCAGGGAAAAAAACAACTGGCAGTGAGCGTTCTCGGGGGAAGCAAACAGATCGATCTGGGCCTCCCCGAATCGCGCCCATATCAGCTGAACAGACTCGGGGTGGAGTCTCCATTCTCCAGGGCGTAACAGCTGTCGTGAGAGCGCATCGGCTGCACGATTGAGCGTGCCTGGGACGTGAATGGCGCGCAGCGATTTCAGCCGCGGGTGACTCCAGAGGAGCAGACGGCGGGCGAGCTGAGACATGCGGCGAGAGCGCATACCCCCCATGCGGTTGATATACGCCGCCGCCATACTGTCCGTCCTGACCAGCACGTGTTGCCGCTCCAGCACCGGTAAAAAGCGGTGGAGAGCGAGGAACACTGCCAACAGCTCTAGGCGATTGATATGCCAATGCAGCTGGGCACCCTTCCAGAGGCCCGCAGCCGCATGCCCGCGACACACGGCCCCCCAACCCGTGTTGGAAGCGTCTGTTGAAACAACAACATGGCTGGACGCCTGTCCTAGAGGCACACCGGCCTGTAGGAACGAGGGGTCGTTCCAAGGGCTGAGGGCGCGGCGACACAGCGCAGTAACCGAGACCCGGTGTGTGCCCGCGTGCCATGCGCGTCTGGGGACCCGATCGTGAAGCCAGTGCTGAAGTGGTCTCATATGGAGCAACCCGAGCGGCGTGACGGCGGCTGCGGATGCCATATGCCCCAGGAGCCTCTGAAAGAACTTCAGTGGGACCACTAGTTTGCTGTCGAGCTCCCTCAGACAGTTCAGCAACAGGCGAGCGCGTTCCTCGGAGAGGTGCGCTACCATGGTGATCGAGTCCAGCTCCATCCCGAGAAAAGAAATCCTCTGCACGGGGGCGAGTTTGCTCTTTTCTCGGTTGACCTGAAGCCCCAGTAGGCGGAGATGCCGAAGCACCTTGTCCCTGTGCATAATCAATTGCTCCCGCGAGTGGGCTAAAATCAGCCAGTCGTCGAGATAATTGAGTATGCGAATGCCCGCGAGCCGAAGGGGCGCTAGGGCACCCTCCGCGAGTTTGGTGAAGACCCGCGGAGACAGAGAGAGCCCGAAGGGGAGGACCTTGTACTGCCACGCTCGACCCTCGAACGCAAACCGCAGAAATTGGCGGTGGCGTGGAAGAATGGAGACATGGAAATACGCGTCCTTCAGGTCTATGGCTGCAAACCAATCCCGAGGACGAACGCATTGGAGAATGCGCCTCTGCGTGAGCATTCTGAACGGCAGCTTGTGCAGACAGCGGTTCAAAACGCGCAGATCTAGGATTGGCCGTGACCCACCGCTCTTTTTGGGTAGGATGAAGTATGGGCTGTAAAACCCACTCTCCATCTCGGCTGGAGGAACCGGCTCGATTGCACCCTTCGCCAGGAGGGCAGCAATCTCCTCTCGCAAGACAGGGGCGGACAGGGGGTTGACCCTGGAGAAATACACGCCCGTAAACTTGGGGGGCCGTTTCGCGAACTGAATCGCGTAACCGAGTCTGATTGTGCGTATGAGCCACCGCGAGGGGCTGGCCCGCGCTAACCAGGCAGGCAGAGCCCTCGCTAATGGAGTCATCGCTACAATCGCTGACGTACCAGCGGTGGGGCAGCGCGGAGTGGGTGTGCTGATCCGGGAAGCACGAGGGTCCCGCGGAAGAGCTGGAGGAGAGCGATTCGCTCTGGCTCCGCACCCTGACTCCGGAGAGGGGGCTGGAGGGCTGAGGAAAGGGAGACCGTCCCCCCAGCGCTCGTGAGCCACTGGCGAAGCACGTAGAGTCTGCGAGCCGGAAGGCAGCGCGTCCCGGACTGGCAGAACTCGTGCAGTCACATCCGGGGAAGGGAAAAAGTGCTCTTTTACTGATGTTTTGGTGGCACTGAAAAGTACCGTTGTTATCGGGGCCCCGCCCTCCAGCGGGGAAAGAGCAAGTTTCCTCTTCTCCGGATGGCCTGTCTCAGGGACGCTTCGCGGTCCGTTTACCGGACTTAACGGCGCCCTGGGCAGGAGGGGCTGCCTGCTTTCGAGGTGAACGCCGCGCCCGCTTGGCCGGAGGCGCAGGCGGGGGCGGGGCAGCACTCGTTGGCGGGCGCCCTCGGCGAGGAACAGCGGAGGTGGATGGCTCGGCGGGCGGAGCGGGCTTACGGCCACGCCGATAGATGACATTGCCCATCGCATCCGACTGCTCTTTCACCGCCTTGAATTCCTGGGTGAATTCACCGACGGTGTCGCCGAACAGGCCAGCCTGGGATATGGGCGAGTCAAGAAAGCGAACTTTGTCAACGTCGCGCATATCGGCCAGGTTTAGCCAGAGGTGGCGTTCCTGAACCACAAGTGTGGACATCGTCCTCCCCAGCGCACACGCGGCGGACTTAGTAGTCCGAAGAGCATAGTCGGTCGCGGTGCGCAGCTCATGTAATAAGCTTGGGTTGGACCCGCCCTCGTGCAGCTCGGCCAGCGCCTGCGCTTGGTAGCGCTGGTAGGTGGCCATCGCGTGCAAAGCAGAAGCAGCCTGGCCCGCAGCCTTATAAGCTCTGGCTCCGAGGGAGGCAGACAACCTACAGGCTTTGGACGGGAGGCGGGGCAAACCCCGCCACGTAGAGGCGCCGCGCGGACAAAGATTGACCGCGATAGCGCGCTCCACTGACGGGATCGCCTCATACCCCCTGGCAGCTCCGCCGTCAAGGGCGGTGAGGGCGGAGGCACTCGCAGCACGGGCAGAGAAAGGTGCCCTCCAGGACTGCGTGAGCCTACTGTGCACTTCCGGGAAGAAGGGGACGAGAGGCTTCGAAGGCTTCGCCTTCTGGTCCTCTACGTAGCACCCATCTAGTCGGTCCGGCCGCGGAGCTGGGGGATAAACCATCTCCAACCCCACGGCCGAAGCAGCCCGGGAAAGCACGGCTAACATGTCCGCTTCAGGATCCGATTTGACAGCGCTCACCTGCCCGGAGGGGGCGAGCGGGTCCGGATCTTCGTCGGACACCCTCCGATGCCGCGGAGGACATCTGATCTCCGGTGTCAGCGAGTGTGAGAGCTACCATCTGGTTAGACGGATCACTCTCACCACCCGAAGCTTGGATGGAGCGCCGTGAGGAGCGAGAGGTCCGCGAGCCCGTGGGCGGCGGATTAGCTCCCGCTGAAACCCTCAGATCTGCCCGAGCGCCCGCTGCTTTTTTAGAGCAGGAGGCAACTGGGGTGGCTCGCTCTCTTGCGAAAGTTAGCCGCGATCTTAGCTGTGCAACGGTCATGGCATCGCAATGACGACATGAACCGCCCGCGAGCACCGCATTAACATGCTGGACCCCCAAACATGCAATGCAGTGATCGTGTCCATCATCCGGAGCCAGGAAACCCCCGCATCCAGAAACGCACAGTCGGAGCGCCATCCTGAAAAGGACGTGCTGCACGACTGTGTTGCTCTTTTAGGAAAGTTGCAACTATACGCACCGCTCTGGAGGACCGGACCCAAAGAACCGCAGGCAAGGGAGTAACCCAGCTCGACCGTCTGCCACCGCGAAGACCCACTCTGGACCGGGAGACACACTCGTTCGCTCTGAAGTGCTGATCAGCAAGAGGAACCCTCATCGACTCACTCAGAAAGGATCTGAAGCGAAAAGGATGGCGTCTGCTGGCTTCAGGTGTGCTTATATGCTGAGATAATTGCAGATGTCGCACACCTGCGCAAGCTTACGCTGCCAATTAATTTCATTCATTGGCCCGTTCAATACTCTCCAGATAAGCGGCTTCTGATCCGAATCCTCCCATTCATGGCACTGAAGTTCCCCAACCGAAGGGGAACCACACTTTGCTGATGAAACGTTTGGAAACACTTGAGCAACAACACTACCATGTTCTTCAGCATTCTTGTGTGTTTGTTTCCACACTCTGTGGTTTTAATCTACACTCTGCAAGTGTACCCGTTTCCAAGTTTATTCTTTTTCAGGTTCAAATAGGATGTTGTCATGTAAACGGACAGGCAAGACCAGAGTGATCTCACGAGAAAACGTAAATATTTTAGGTTTTGTCAGTTTGTCAGTTTGGTGGCTAAAGAGTTCAGTGGCTGGAGTTCAGTCGTAGAAATGTACAGTTTTAAAAAGGAGCTGTGGCATCAAACTCCACCTCTAAACCCAACCCTCATTGGGGGATGAGCAAACTCTAATAAATTGTCCAAATGAGACTAAATCAAAACTTATGAATTGCCGTGAGACATCGTTGGGCAAGACGTATAATAAGTATTGGTGGGCATAGATAAAAAAAAAAAAAATGAATTCTAGATTAATCTCACTGTAATTTTGGAATTATTTTAGATTAATCTAGATTAAAATGGCTCATTAGAATTTTTCCGAAGGCATTCGGGTTTTTGATTACCTTAATTCGGCTAAAGTCATAACTGAACTAAACAGAATTGGAATTAAGACATGTGAAGTATGTATATGTTAGTGAAAACACCGCTATTAAACTATTACCGTCATGTAGGATTTTTTGCCATATTTTCCGACAAGATCTGCACACATGGCTGTCAGTAACGTATTACACACACACACACTTTGCGAAATGCAGAAGTTTTTTTTTTCTTTCCATTTGGTGTGCGTTTTTAAATTCCAAAACACTCTCACCAGTCCTTACTCCTTATTTGCGTCCAATACCCCAGTTTGTCACGAGGGCATGAATGAAATGTTCATTTGAAAAAGCACCCGGTCCACCTTTTTTTTGTATGTTTTACTCGAATGCATAAACTCTACAGGTGTCTGATAGTTAGATGTGGAGCTAACATTATTAAAAATTCACTGTAGTGAACTGCACCCATGTTAGCACGTCACGTTTGATGTGGTCATTTCACAGCAGGAATACACACAGGTTCAAAGACTTGTTTTTGCCCTTTACAGTGCAATTCGGCCAGGTATACATCCATGCTAAAATATCAAGGTGAAAGTCATCATAGCTTGTGTAGAATAGACCCAGCTTCCAACCCAACTTTGAGAAAAAATTAACGGCAATATTTTTTATCGCCCGATAAGAGTCTCACGTCAAAGCAGCACGTTAACGCCGATAATGGCCCACCGTTATTAAAACCCAAATTAAGCTTGTTTTGTAATTACAAACTTAAAAGCTGTCTCAGCTGAACATGAAGGCGGCAAGGAAATGAATAGAGAAGGCAAACGATAGTCAAACACACCCTCATGTATAATGTTATAACATGAATAAGTCTATTTTTTTTACTCAAATGAAAGGTCTGAGATATTACCATACTGCTGCATAATTCTGGGTTTTCGATGCATAAATTCATGCCATCTATTGCCTGGAGATGGAGAGCAGTGTTTCATACAAACAGCAGTTTTCTGCTTCACAATGTCTGCAATGAAAAAGAATCATGCATTGTTATTTTGTCCTTGAACAGAACAAAATGCTTTTCTGTATAAATCTACAAAATGAGGCGTTTTCTGCTTCGGAGACATTCAGAGGAACTGATTTGCTGGGCTGGTTTATTGAACAGCTAAGAGCAGCATACAGTAACGCTACCGTATCAGCTGTCTGCTAGCTTGTTGTATGTTGTCATGAGTAGATGTTACAGTACCGTAGTTCAGAGATTGTTGGTGATGGTCTGTCATAATTCTGACGTGAAGACCCTCATGCGATGCCTCGTGCATTTCATCCATATCCCAAACTGCATGTCAGTGCTGTTGCGAGTCAAATTTCAAGTTGTCTGTATTGCGTCTTCTTTCCTCCGGCTGTCAATGGAAATCAATGCAAGGCAACTTTTAGTCGTTTAACCTTTAAGAGTGAATTATTGCTGACTCTTTAACATGATAAATTGCATTTTTTGAGATTTTATTTACAGATAAAAAATGATTAGCCATTCCGAACTATTATATTAATATTTTTTCCCCAATTTCTGTTTAACAGAGTAAATATTTTTAACACATTTTTAAACTTAACAGTTTTAATAACTTATTTTTAATAACTGATTTATTTTATCTTTTTTATGATTAGTATTCATAATGTTCAGCTTAAAGTGACATTTAAAGGCTTAACTAGGTGTCAAATAAGTCTTCTCAGTCCAATTCTATGGTTAAGCACTTATTTATTAACATCCACAGGTTCTGGTGATTTTCTATATCCTGTGTTCGAGAACATTGTCCTACCCGCCCCGTCTTATCCTATTGGTTACTTCTAATATCAATCATACAATCTCTATGACACTAGGTTAATTACACTGTGAAAAAAAAATCCATAATTTTAAGGTTTATTTCCAGCCGCTGGGGTGCCGAAAATTCACCATAAATTAATAACCAATAAATTACAGAAATTTACTGTAAAATAACGAATATTAAATTACAGAAATTTTCTTTCATTTGAGTTCCTGGTAAATTTCTGTTATTTAATGATTTTAAAAAGTCCTTTGGAAGTGCATAGCTACCAGATTTCACAATGTACACACACACACATATATTTGGTGCAAATGGAGGGTGAAAAAACTGAAGACAGAATTTTCCCATTTGGGTCAACTGTCCCTTTAAGTAACTCATGATTTGAACTCTGTTTATTGGGTGTGCTAGAACAGGCAAAGAATAGAGTTCAACGCTAAGGATTTTTTCTACTGATCTGATCAGGCCAGTGGTTTAGATTTTTACTTGCCCTACCAAAATTTGTACTGGCCCCACCAAAAAAGAAAAAAAGAGAAGTTAATAGCTATTTTTCGCCACATTCTTGAAATAATGTGTCAAAAAATAATTTGAATAAAGAATTTCAATTCTTAAAAAATGTTAATATATGTATAATGAGCAAAATTCAAAGTGTTATGCAAACAAAAAGAGCAGTATGGAAAATGTGCTGGTATTTTATTGCAGTTCATTCATTCTTTCATTTTCTTGTCGGCTTAGTCCCTTTATTGATTCAGGGTCGCCACAGCGGAATGAACCGCCAACTTATCCAGCAAGTTTTTTACGCAGCGGATGCCCCTCCAGCCGCAACCCACTATGGACAATTTAGCCTACTCAATTCACCTGTACCACATGTCTTTGGACTGTGGGGGAAACCAGAGCACCCGGGGGAAACCCACGCGAAGGCAGGGAGAACATGCAAACTCCACACAGAAACACCAACTGAGCCGAGGTTCAAACCAGCGACCCAGCGACCTTCTTGCTGTGAGGCGACAGCACTACCTACTGCGCCACTAACGACGCATTTGTGTTTTTTATATATATATATATATATATATATATATATATTTATTTATTTTATTTATTACATATTACAGTGCAGGCCTGGATGAGTGTTATGCAAGTTTGTTACGCACACCAAACCTTATATTGGACACTAATGTAAAATAAAAACAATACACAGCATCTGTAACTTTGCTAGTTTAAGTCAGACCTCGTCTTAGACTCCTCATTCTGTCTTGTTACAGCAATCATCAGACTGAAGTCAAGTACGATCTCTGCTATATCCTTTATAGCGGTTATTAAAGATGGTTAAATATTGCTTCCCTCGGGTAATGCGGATTAAATGATGTACTGTGCGCAGGTACACTGCAAGCTGAAAATTACAATCGTTATAGAGTGTATGGGGGGGAAGGAGGGATGGAGAGCTCGCGGTAATTACGCTGCTGAAATAACCAGATAGGGTTTTATTACCAAATTTCTCCAGGCGGCAGCTAATGATCAACACAGGGGAGAAAAAAAGGAAAAGATTTGCTCTTCTCAGCCTCTTTTTCACTATCTCGTTCTCTGAAATGTAAACTGTCTGCTAACGTGAATGGGCACTGGTTAACGAGACTGTTTCCCCATTTTAAAGCTTTTCCAAGGCTGAAGTGTTAAGTGTAAATGATGAGCAAGGGGAAATAAAGGAATGGCCTTCATACTAATCAGTTTCTACTCAGCACTGATACAGCTAAACACAGTGTGTGTGTGTGTGTGTGTGTGTGTGTGTGTGTGTGTGTGTAAGCTCGCAGTGCTTCAAAATGTGTCAAAAATGGAATCCAGACCATAATTTATACTTTTAGGCATGTCATTGTCTTTCTTTCATATATTTTTTTGTCAGTAAACCGCTAAAAATAGAGTATAAACAGTACTATCAGTAAATAATGAAATATTTAAAATTCTGGTTTTCTCTGTTTAAAAATGTAAGTTATGCGATGCAAAGCTAAATTTTCTGCATTAACGCCTGTAAGTTTCAGGGTTTTTAGAATGAAATTATGAATTACTGACTTTAATAGTAATAAAGTGAAATTGTATACATTTGTCTAAAATATAAAATGTGAACTATGCATTATATTGTAGCTAGATCTGGGAAAACATTTAATATATTTTTGTTTGGCTCAGTAGTGATAATAATAATAATAATAATAATAATAATAATAATAATAATAATAATAATAATAATAATAATAATGAATGTTTAAATAAATAATAATAAAAATAACAATAATATAAAATAGTAATAATAATAATAATACAAAATAATAATAATAATGACAATAATATTAATAATAATAATAATAATAATAATAATAATAATAATAATAATAATAATAATAATGATTATAATAATATTAATATCATACAAACAACATTATTATTATTATTATTATTATTATTATTATTATTATTATTATTAATGATAATAATAATAATAATAATAATAATAATAATAATAATAATAATAATGATAATAATAATAATAATAGCAATATCAGTAGTAGTAGTAATAATAATAATAATAATAAAAATAATAAAATAAGTATAATATTTCATTCATTTTCTTTTCATCTTAGTCCCTTCATTAATCAGAGTTTGCTGCAGCAAAATAAACCACCAACTTATCCAGCATATGTTTTACGCAGCATATGCCCTTCCAGCCGCAACCTAATACTGGGAAACACCCATAGACTTCTGCATTCACACATAAACACTACGGCCAATTTAGCTTATTCAATTCACCTACAGTGCACCCCCACAAGTCTTTGGACTTGTGGGGGAAACCGGAGCACCTGTAGGAAACCCACGCATCAGGAGAACATGTAAACACACAGAAATGCCAACTGCACAGTGCTACCCACTGCGCCACCGTGACGCCCAAGTAATAATAATAATAATAATAATAACAATAATAATAATAATGAACAAAACCTCTAAAATGAAAAAAGTATTAATTAATTTATTTTAAAATATAAAAAGTAATTCAGACTAAATAAAAGCAGTGTTTTGGCCTATGTAATTTCAGCTGAGGTCATCTCACATTCTGACATCATAAAAGTAATTATTTTACAGAATTGTTCATTCATTGATTCTGTCTTTTTTTTAACTGTTTAATCAGTGTATGTAATCAATTGTTTGATCAGTGTGTGTGTGTGTGTGTATGCGAGGCACAGGGTCCAAGACAAATTTGTCCATCTGTGTATTAAACTGAACTGAACACATTTTCTAGAAAGAACAGAAAGTCCAAGTATATCAGTAACTCTGCTCACAGTAACTAACTAACTAAACTAACTCACCTTTATAACTTCTTCAGTCTCACAGACACACACACACACACACACACACACACACAATCATACAGCTTAAGCAGAGCTGCTGCTCATTCTACACTACATCTGGAGGTAGTGTGAAACTATCCTCCCACACAGACACACACACACACACACATACACATTCGCCTGTTCCCTGGAGGTGTCTGACAGCAGCCACAGGGCTGCTAAGGGGCCTTAAAATTGGGAATGATGTGGCTGGAACATTTTCTTTCTCTCTATCACAGATGTGTACACTCTCCATTCGCTCATAAAGCCAGTCCTCCAGTCTGTTTGTCTCGGGTCTAATGGTCAAGTATGCTCATGAACCAGCTGAAATGCTTTTAAACAGCACGTCTGTCTGTGTGCTGGAGTGGCTTTGCGTGCATTTGTTTGGAAGTGTGCATATGTTTGAAGTGAATCCATGCCCCCCAGTCTGCTGAGCTGAAATCAGCCTAATTAAATGACAAAAGGAGGACAGGCGGTCTTCTCTCTCTCTCGCAGCCTCCCGCTATTCTGCCTGATGCACTGCAGCTCGCTGGAATTACACACAATCACCCATAGACTTTGTGAATCACTTAGAGCGCCTTGTTCTACATTTTATTGCAAAAATTGTACAGTTCACTTATATGCTAATGGCCAGTCTGTCAGTGGTTTAACAGGGAGCGTTACTGCTTGGGAAATATCCAATTTAATGAAACAGAACACCATCAAGCTGAGTGTATATATATAAATATATATATACAGATAGCCAAGCAAATTTTTTAATGATTGTGGTGCTTGTGAGTCTATCTGCAGAAAGAAATGTGAATAAAAAAAAAAGATCAACTGTTTCAACTACACCAAACCAAACTCTTGTCACCGCCCACCTAACAAAACAAAGAGGATTGTGGGATGTCAGAAGCACAGTCATGGATACAGACAGATTGTTTTCACTTCACATGCATAGTGTGTATGTGCATGCTAGTATTATTATAATTATAATAATTATTATTATTATTATTGTCATTATTATTATTATTATTATTATTATTATTATTATTATTTGTTTTTACTGTTTTCATATAACTGTCACTATTTAAGGTTATAGTAATATTATATAAATTTGTTTTACCATTTGAATTACCTTTTTTTTTATTCAGTAAGCCAATCTCTAGGTCTGGGGGAAAAACTTTTATCTTAGTTTAGCTTAGATTATTTAATCAGATTAGACCATTAGCATCTTTCTCAAAAACTACTAGAGTTGTGATACATTTCCTACCTAATAGCTTAATATATACAGCTGAAGTATATATATATTTCCTAAATTTTGTGTAACAGGGCAAAGAAAATTTCACAGTATGTCTGATAATATTTCTTCCTCTGGAGAAAGTCTTATTTGTTTTATTTCGTATATATAGTTTTATATATATATATATATATATATATATATATATATATATATATATATATATATATATATATATATATATATATATATAGTTTTACCATTTTATTTTTATTAATTCAGCCAATTTTAGGGTCTGGAAGAAGAACTTTAAGCTTAGCTTAGCATAGATCATTTAATCACTAATGTTTCGATAATTTCTGATAATTATCATACTCTATAGTCATATTATATTAAATGTCCTGAAATCCCATTTTGGATGACCTCTTTAAAGGAACCCTCCACTTAAAGAAAATAGACTCGTTTTATAAGTTTTACCATTTATTTTAAATTAATTCTGCTAATCTCTGGCACTGGGGGTAAAACTTTTAGTTTAGCATACAACATTTATTCAGATTAGACCATTAGCACCTTTCCTGAAAATGACTGACGTTACGATAATATTTCTACCTAATAATTATATTACATAAATTATCCCCGATACCCAGCTTGTATGAACACTTTAAAGAAACACTCCACTTTTTATTACCATTATTTATTTGACTATTCATTTATTTATTTTATACATTTTTTTTTTTTAATAGGCGTTTTAAAAGTTTTATCGTTCTCCGGGTCTCCGGGATCTTAGTTTAGCATTGGATTTTTTTTTATCTTAGTTTAGCATAGATCATTTAATCAGATTAGACCATTAGCATCTTTCTCAGAAGTGACTTAAGTTTTGATAAATATCCCACTTAATAGACATTTAATATGAAATGTCCCGAAATCCCAATTTGGATGACGACTTTAAAGGAACATTCCACCAAAAAAAAAAAAAAAAAAAAAAAAAATATATATATATATATATATATATATATATATATATATATATATATATATATATATATATATATATATATATATATATATACAATTGGCTAATTTCACCATTTTACCAGTTTTACCATTTTTTATTTACTCGGCTAATCTCTGGGTCTGGGGGAGAACTTTTAGCTTAGCATAGATCATTTAATCACATTAGCATCTTGTTAAAAATGTCTAACGTTTCGATAATTTTCCTATTTATTAGTTATAATATATGAATTGTCCCTCTAAACCTATTTTGGATGACTTTTTAAAGGCTTTCTCAAAAATGACTAAAGTTTAATTTTTTATTGATGGAAATTGAAAATAAATGTTTATATAGTCTCATTCCAGCATAATAATAGCGATATAAGCCTAAAAAGTAGCAACTTTTCATAAAATAAAAAGTTTTACAAGTTTTTTTTTTTAATTCATCCAGCCTATCTTAGGGTGTGGGGTGAAAAAACTTTTAGCTTAGCTTAGCTTAGCTTAGTATAGATCATTTAATCAGATTAGACCGTTAGCATCTTTCTCCAAGATTACTAGTTTCGATAATTCTCCTGCCTAATAGTTATATGAATTGACCCTGAAATCCCGTTTTATGACCACTTTAAAGAAACGCTCCACTTTTCATTAGTATTATTCATGTAGTTTTTTTTTTTTATTTATTTATTAATAAATAGGTGTTTTACAAGTTTTACCATTCCAAGTCTTAGGGAAAGAACTTTTAGCTTAGCTTTATTCATTCATTGATTTTCCTGTCGGCTTAGTCCCTTTATTAATCCGGGGTTGTCACAGCCAACTTATCCAGCAACTTTTTACGCAGCGGATGCCCTTCCAACCACAACCCATTTCTAGGAAACATCCACACACACACTCATACACTACGGACAATTTAGCCTACCCAATTCACCTGTACCCCATGTCTTTGGACTGTGGGGGAAACCGGAGCACCCAGAGCAAACCCACGCAAAGGCAGGGAGAACATGCAAACTCCACAGAGAAATGCCAACTGAGCCGAGGTTTGAACCAGCGACCCAGCGACCTTCTGTGAGGCGACAGCACTACCTACTACGCCACTGCCTGCGCCCTTAGCTTAGCATAGATAATTTAATCAGATTAGACCAGTAGCATCTTTCTCAAAAATGGATGAAGTTTTGATAATTTTACTACTTAATAGTTATATTTTATGAACTGTTCCCAAAATCCCATTTTGTATGACCACTTTAAAGTTTTGTTGATTTTATACTCTTTGGTCATTTTTGAGCGTGATGCTAATGGTCTAATCTGACTCAATAATCTATGCTAAGCTAAGCTAAAACTGCTCCTGCTTTAGCCAAAGCTGAATGGATTCAAAAATGGTAAAATTCAACAGTTTTACTCTAGGGGAGCCTACTTTCTTTAAAAAAAAATAAATAAATAAATAGAAACCTGGAGTGTTGCTTTAAAGAGTACATCAGTAAATGATATAGCATGTTCATGCAGATGTAGAGGATAATCGGCTCATTCATAAAAGGCAGGGGGTGAAGTTGTTTTATGAAATGATGCATCTGCATGCAGCATCAGGTGTTGGCCGGCCGTTCACTTCATCAATATGTGTGTCAGCAGCGAGTGAGACGCAGCTGTATGCAGGGTAATGTAGTCCGCTCCCCAGCCAGGAGAACAGATTACACATGAGGCACGAGAGAAGGCTGAAATTAGTTTATTCTTGAAAATGAGCAGATGATCCCAGCCTGTGTGTTAGACAGACGACACTATCTTGCAACCACCTGCATTCAGACGCTAGCATTAGGAAAGTATGTATATATGTGTGTGTGAGTGTGTATCTTATGTCCTCAGTGCAGCAAAGAACAACTGAAGAACATTTATTGTTGAAGTTATTAGCCCTCCTGAATTATCAGCCTGTATTTTATGTGTCTTTTCATCTGGAGCTTTCTGATGGCTGATGTTTGCTTGGCTTGAGCTCGCTGTATGTCACGCAGAGCTCTGTGTGAATGATATCCGTATAATACTAGGCATCAAGCTTGTTTGCATAATCCATTTGCGTAATTACAGCATTAGTGATGTGAGAAGCCTAATTGCATTTATATAGGCGGCGACTGATGAGGGGGATTCTAATCGATTGTCCTGGTAAAATGAGCAGGTAAAGCAATACGAGAGGAGGGAAAACACGGTTTTATTCAGTCGCACCCCTTTCAGAATGAGATGAACACATACATTTGCTAACGTGTAAGTATTGACTTTGCATTTTACATAGTTTTATGTACAGTGTGCAGTTTCGCGGTACAAAAATCTGTTCATTAAAAGACTTTATTTTGAAGAAAAGATGCCATAATGCAACAAAAAATGAATCAGTAAAAAATGTATCACTAAATATACAAACCTATTAATATAGGTAATAATTTATACTAGCTATTTATATAATATTAATAATAATAATAAAAATTAATAATAATAATATATTTATACTAGTTTTTAAATAATAATAATACTAATACTAATGATACTACTACTACTACTACTACTACTACTAATAATAATAATAATAATAATAATAATAACAATAATAATAATGATGATGATAATATAATAATACTAATATTTTGTATTATTTTTTTCTTTCTTTATTATTATTATTATTATTATTATTATTATTATTATTATTATTATTATTATTATTATTATTGGTGATAATAATAATAATAATAATAATAATAATAATAATAATATCAATCATAATAATAATAATAATATAATTTCAATACTTTATTATTATTATTATTATTATTATTATTATTATTATTATTATTATTGGTGATCATATAATAATAATAATAATAATAATAATTATTATTATTATTATAATCATCATCATCATCATCATCATCATCATCAACATCATCATCATTATGCTAAAAAAAAAAATAATAATAATAATAATGATAATAATAATCATATTAATAATGATAATAATAATAATCATAGTTTTACTAGAATATAATAATAATAATAATATTAATAATAATAATAATTATTATTATTAGTAGTAGTATTAATAGTATTATTATCATACTATAATATAATAAAATAATGATAATTAAATCATCATAAAAATAATATAATAATAAGATTAAGAAAAATACCAATAATAATATTATGCATAATAATAATAATAATAATAATAATAATAATAATAATAATAATAATAATAATTTTATAATATAATTATTTGTTTTTTTTATTATGGAGTCTTCTAAACAAATATAATGCAATTATTTGTTAAACAAGTTTGACGTAGTGATTTGCATTTTATAAATTCTTATTTGTATGCTTTAAAGTGGCTGTTTATCATTAACTGCTGCGTTCTTATCATGTTGAAAGCATAGAAAGAGCCAGACATCCCATGCAAATAGAGCACAACAAAGCATAATGCATTTTGCTACACTAGTGCTAAAAGGATTGCAAAAAAAGAAGCGTGTTCAGTTTATTCAGCCCGAAATGACCATCAAAATATAATTCTGATTTCACAAGTTCCCATAAGCACTCGAAGGCCTCCCTCCATCCTTCAGACAGACCTTTCAGACCAAAAATTGAGAATATTATCGCCAGGAAAATAACTTTCTCTCAGGGCTTCCTCCATGATGTCTGCGCGCGACAGGAAAACAGTGTGTTTTTTTGGACTCTCACATCTCAAGATCCCCTACCTTTTATATATTTGCCGTAAGGGGAATCATGATTTGCTACTGATAACAAGAAAGAGCCGGCAGGTGTTACTCTGAGAGATGGAGTGTCAGACTCCAAAATAGGTGAGGCGGAGAGGGACGGAGCGGGAGGCATTTCTTGTTGAAATGTACTATGGCTAATATTCTCACTTTTGACTAATGGTCACATACAGGGGAAATGCAGGCTTTCTCCAGACCTCTATTGCTTGACATAAAAGCCATTTTACTGTGACTTTCTTTCATCTGTGTCTTGGGAGTGCTGTGCCTCCACGGTCCCGAGAAAGCCTTGCTTAATCACTTTTAATGGCGACGGGGTTTACAGTCTACTTATGGAAATATCAATACCTGCAGCTTTATGAGAGAGCCCGTTTTTTTTTTTTTTTCTTCGGCCGCATTTGTGCAACTGCTCGAGAACGGACATTTGTTTGGTTTTTATAGGACCGTTTGAAACACACACAGTCAAATAAGTGTCGGATAGCACAGAAATGCTGATTTATTTGTGGGTTGCAAGGTCATGTTTACATCGGGTGGTTTATGAACTCATGAGGAAGAGTTTTTCCGATCTGGTCTTCAGTGCGTGGGTTTAATTGATTTCTTAGGGAGATGATATCACCCCTGTTGTGTCGATCACATCCAGTTTATTTTGCATTTTAGATGAGTTGCGGTATAAATAGTGTAAGTTAGAGGTCTTGTGTGAAAGTCTCCATATAAGAATTGAAATGCTTTGAGTTTTCAGACTGAATCAGAGTTTCTACAGCTGAGTCAAAAATAAGACTTTTTAAGGCCATTTTAAGACTACAATAAATGGCATTTCAGACTTACACAAGTCTAAATGCTAAAGATTTTTTAAATTAAATGAACAAGATACAACCTTTAAAAAGCAGTCATAACAGATGTTATAGTAAGGAAGATAATTAAACCATATTAATAAGCAAATAGAGTTTGAAAAACTTTTGCTAAAATATACACTCTAAAAAAACGGTTAAGAACTACCCAAATTGGGTTGATTTTAACCCTACTGTTGGGTAAATATGGGACAGAACACATCAGGGGTTAAATTAACCCAAGTAATTGGGTTATCATTTTTAACCCCATAAATGGGTTGTTTTTCTACCTAATGATTGCCAATTTTTAATTAAATAATAGGTTAATTTGATCCAAAAATGCCTGCAAAAGATGACCCAGTGTTGGTTTGACTCTGCATCACCAAAGAGCTTAAGCCTGATTTACACTTCTGCGTCAAGTGACCGGCGTAACTATATATATATATATATATACAGTTTAAGACAGAATTATTAGCCCCCCTTTGTTGGTTTTTTCTTTTTTAAATATTTCCCAATCATTAGCTAACAGTGTTGTGTAAGCATCATCAAAATATTAACTTTTTAAATTGTATTATAAACTTCATACACTCCCTAACAAAAGTATTGCCTTATATCCAAGTTTTAGGAAAAACAAATAGTAACTTGACGTCTAGTTGATTATTTGGTATCAGAATATATATATATGATCATGTCTTGATTTTTTATTATTTAATTGGGACCTTAAGGTCTGACTTTGCTAAGACAAAAGTCTTGTCACTTAACAGAACTAATGTGCAGTAGAATATAGAATATTAATAGAATATAGAATATAAATATAAAGTCATGGTGCAGTGGAAAAATCAATGTCTTCCCCTTCACCTTACCCCAGACATGCTTAATAATGTTCATTTCAGGTGACTGGGCTGGCCAATCCTGGAGCACCTTAAACTTTTTTGCTTTCAGGATCTTTAATGTGGAGGTGATTTTTTCTTCACCAAACTTGACTGATTTCTGTGAGAATCTTGAGTCCATGTGGGTTCCAATAGGTCTTCTGTAGTATTTGTGATGGTTGGGAATGCAGCTCAACAGATGATTCATCAGAAATATCTACCTTCTGCCACTTTTTCACATGATCAACTCAAAGTCAAGTTATTATTTGTTGTTCTTACAACTGGGATTGATGACAATACTTTTGTCAGGTAGTGCAGATTAACCTTTATTTTATTCTGTTGTAATAAAGTTTGCTCAAAAATGACGTTTGCTGTTTGTTCAAACTACTTATTTAAAATGAGCTGAAACACAATTCTGAGGGTTTTTTGGTGTCAGCTTAATTGTTTTATGTTCAGCCCAGTTAAATTTGTAAAAACTAATAAGGTAACTTAATTCCCTCATGTAGCCCCAACAGAAACCGATTGTGTGGAAGCTACATTTTTTACAGTGTTGGTATTTAATTTAATATGGATCCATCGACATTAGATGAAGCAGTAGGTTATGAATATTTACTGGAAAGTCATGGAAAAGTCATGGGATTTTATGAAAGAATATGTATGAATCCTGATAATTACCTTTTGCCAATTGCAAAGCACTGGCCCTAACAAGTTTCAGCCTTCCATTTGAATTCCAGCATCGAGTTCATAGCACTTTACTTGTCTTTGATTCGGAAAAGAGAGAGCGGAAGTGAAATGAACCCCCACGGTGATTTGATTTAATTTACTGGGAAATGTTCCTTGTAAGCTGCGTGGTGAATCTGGAGAGGCGGAGGGACTAATGCATTTGAAATGATCACCTGCGCTTGAGCATTTTTGAAGTTGTTCTCTTTTTTTTTGTATTTTTCTGTCTACGTCGTACTGTTTCATTCCACTCATGTCATTTTGTTTTAGCTCTACTGTAGTCCGCATTTATCACTAACATCATCTACTTCAAATGTACACAGGCATAAATTAGCAACCCGGTATGTTGAGAGTAAAACCTTCCGTTCTTCTTGTCATCATTTCTTCTCTTTCATTTACTTCATCTCCTGTGATTTTGAAGCTTGCAGCCGCTGGATACCATTTTTTCTTATGATGGCACGTGTGCTGTAGAGGCATCTGATGTTTCATTTTTACTTTATGAGTATATTTTATTGAAGGAAAAAATGTTAGGTTTCCACCAAGGTTCCAAGATTCCACCATCAGCCAAACAGCAGAATCACATGGCATAAGTTAAGAATTTAAAGCTTTTTTGAGGAACTAATTAAGCTGCTGGAGCTTAACTCTTAAAGGTATATATATATATATATATATATATATATATATATATATATATATATATATATATATATATATATATATATATATATATATATATATATATATACATACATACAGTTTAAGACAGAATTATTAGCCCCCCTTTGTTTGTTTTTTTTCTTTTTTTCTTTTTTAGATATTTCCCAAATGATGTTTAACAGAGCAAGGAAATTTTCACAGTATAACTGATAGTATTTTTTCTTCTGGAGAAAGTCTCATTAGTCTTATTTCAGCTAGAATTAAAGCAATGTTTTATTTTTTAAGCACCATTTTAAGGTCAAAATATTAGCCCCTTTAAACTATATATATTTTTTTTTTCGATAGTCTATATATATTTTTTTTTCATTCATTAATTTTCTTTTCAGCTTAGTCCCTTTATTAATCTGGTGTTGCCACAGCGGAATGACCCGCCAACTTTCAGCTCCCTTTCAGCCACAACCTATCCCTGGGATATATATATATATATATATATATATATATATATATATATATATATATATATATATATATATATGTATGTGTGTGTGTGTGTGTGTGTGTGTGTGTGTGTGTGTGTGTGTGTGTGTGTGTGTGTGTGTGTGTGTGTGTGTGTTTATATATATTTATTATTTAAATAATAATAAATAATAATTTATAATAATTTTTTTATTGCTCTCTTCCTGACTCCTAGAAGGGTCACAGTCTTTAAAAATGCTGTCATGTTCTTGTACAACAACATTATAGAGTTTTATTTCACTTTAGACGGTTTACAATCATTGCAGTTTACTCAAATGTATGCAACATGCATCCCAGGCTCTTTGAAAATACGTACATTAATCTACATTTTTTTGTGAAATGTAACAGACATGTATATGTATGGCCACTTTTTTAGGTACACCTATCCAACTGCTTTTTAATGTAAATTTTTTATCAGATCACATGGCAGCAACTCAATGCATTAGGCACGTAGACATGGTCAAGACGATCTGCTGCAGTTCAAACCGAGCATCAGAATGGGGAAGAAAGGGGATTTAAGTGACTTTGAATGTGGCATGGTTGTTGGTGCCAGACAGGCTGGTCTAAGTATTTCAAAACTGCTGATCTACTAGGATTTTCACACAAAACCGTCTCTAGGGTTCACAGAGAATGATCTGAAAAAAAGGAGAAAATATCCAGTGAGCGGCAGTTCTGTGGGCGCAAATACCTTGTTTATGCCAAAGTTCAAAGGAGACTGGTTTGAGCTGTTAGAAAGGCAACAGTAACTCAAATAACCACTTGTTACAAACCGAGGTATGCAGTACCATAACATCCAACCTTGAAGCAGATGGGATACAGCAGCAGAAGGCTACACTGGGTGCCACTCTAGTCAGCTAAGAAAAGGAAACTGAGGCAACAATTTGCACAGGCTCACCAAAATTGGTCAGTAGAGGATTGGGAAAACATTGCCTGGTCTGATGAGTCTCTATTTCTGAGTTCACTGCACTTAAATGGCCTCCACAGTCACCAGAGCTCGATTCAATAGAGCACCTTTGGGATGTGGTGCAATGGGAGATTTGCATCATTGATGTGCAAATCTGCAGCAACTGTGTGATGCTATCATGTCAACAAGGACCAACATCTCTGAGGAATATTTTCAGTACCTTGTTAAATCTCTGCCACGAAGGATAAAGGCAGTTCTGAAGGGTAAAAAGGGTTCCAACTTGGTACTAGTAAGGACTTTGCTAAGGCTCAATATTAGGGTAATAATGTTACGTTCACAATTTTAATCACATTATGCCAAAAAATACATAAAAATAGGATTTAATCTGTTTAATAAAATCACCAAAAATCTAAACCAACTTCACCTTGAAACTGATCCTACAGCAGGTCTCAACATCTTTTATTCACTCCTCATCTGTAATCACTCTCTGTATGCTAGTGTTTCATTGTTATTGCTGCCACTTTGGGAACAAATGCAGCTCTGCATTGCTATGCTAGCCATGCAACACTAGCAGAACTGGCCTTAAAGGGACACCCAGGACAGAGCCATCAGACAGACGGAAGATTCAGAGATGCTGTGCTCAGTAATAACAGGAGCTCTGGCTAGACTTTTACATCAGATCATCAGCCAAAACACTTCCCAGACGCATCAAACTGTCACGGGTCCGTGTTCCCAACTCATAAGTCTCCTTTTTCTTTTGGAGAGAAACATTCAGGCTCTGCGAGTAAAAACCCCATTCACTTTCTCCTTAGAGAATAGATTTTTAACAATAAGATATAAAACTTTCAAGACATGCTGCTGTGAGCTGTGAGTCGTCTAGTGATGCTGATTCTGTTGAGGCTATAAGTCAAAACTTACTATTCGAAATCAAATTTACATTAATTTTACGTTATTAAAATTGTTTTTATTCTATCTTTAGGATTAGATTTCATACTTTTATTATTATTTTGTCATATATTCATTGATTTTCTACCGCTTTTCCGGGGCCGGGTCGCAGGGGCAGCAGTCTTAGGAATGAATCCCAGACTTTCCCCTCCCCAGATACTTCCTCCAGTTTCTCCGGGGGAATCTAGAGGCGTTCCCAGGCCAGCCGAGAGACATAGTTCCTCCAGCATGTCCTGGGTCTTCCTCGAGGCCTCCTTTACAATGGGACATGCCTGAAACACCTCCCTAGGAGGCGCCCAGGAGTCATCCGAAACAGATGCCTAAGCCACCTCAGCTGACTTCTCTTGATGTGGAAGAGCAGCAGCTCTACTCAGAGCTCCCCCCGAGTGTCAGAGCTCCTCTCCCTATCCATAGGGTGCTCCCTGCCACCCTGCGAAGGAAACTCATTTCGGTCAGTTGTATCCGAGATCTTGTCCTTTCAGTCATGACCCAAACCTCATGACCATAGGTTTGAGGAACGTAGATTGACCGGTAAATCGAAAGCTTTACCTTGCGGCTCAGCTCTTTCTTTACCACAACGGACCGGTACATAGACCGCTTTACTGCTGCCGCTAAACCAATCTGCCTGTCAATCTCACGTTCCATCCTTCCCTCACTCATGAAAAAAACCCCAAGATAATTGAACTCCCCCACCTGGGATAAGGACTTTTCTCCAGCCTGGAGATGCCAAACCACCTTTTTCCGTTTGAGCACCATGGCCTTGGACTTGGAGGTGCTGATTTTCATCCCAGCCGCATCACACTAAGCAGCCCCAGTGCATGCTGAAGGTCCATGTTCGATGAAGCAAACAGAACAACATTGTCTGTGAATAACAGAGATGAAATCCTGTGGTCCCCAAACCGGACCCCCTCCATTTTATAATTTATTTGATTATATTTAGTGAAAAACTTAGTTGTTATGCCAACACAATTTTGTTAAACTGATTGAAATGAACAAATTAAATGGCATTAGCATTTTATTCTATTGCATTTACATACATGCACACATGCCCCACGGACATTTACACAAGCCAAAATCCTGTTGAGATATTTGTATACGCTCTGAGCATTTCTTTCACATCACTCTACAGTTTCCCTCTTCTCGCATAATAGAGTAATTTCAACTTAAATCAATATTTCATGTCCATTCATTTATTTATTTATTTGGTAAGTAGCTGCATAATAAGCAATATAATGTGCATTCAACTGGTCATTATCTCCAAATACAGCCCTTCAGGGTGGCTGACTGCACATTATACATTATAATGTGTCGTTTATAATGTTTGCTGCCAAAAAAGCAGGGAAACAGCACGCTTCTGCGGCAGAAGTGGAAATAAAACTGCTGCTTTGCTGATGTATTTCTTGTTGTCTGTAAGCGTTACCAGTGTTTTTGTTCATCAAAGACGTTTGTATCGAGCGGCTCCCAGCGATGCCAGTGGCCTTGAGATGCCGAGTCCTCACCGGGTCACCCTGAGCATCACATTTATAGAGCCTGACGTAATGTTGGCACCGGCGCTGGGACCATTTGTTCTCAGTGGATGGGCGTGTGCCAGCCGGAGCTCTGGTAATGGGCCGGGTGGCAGACGGAGACGGCGAGCACTTGAGTATTTTTCCATTCTCACTAAAGCAACGATTGTGTCTGCGAACAAAAGCGGATGCTGCCACAAAGATCTCCTTTCACAGAATTCATTTTAGGCCATTTACAGCGATGACGTGATTTCTGTGTGGAGTCTGAAGTTGGAGAAAAACTGGTTTTGCGTAGCCTGACTGATGGCAGAAGATCTGAACTAAACTGAAGTTTTTCATTGGTCATTGACCACACAGATGCATTTGACTGACAAGTAACGCAACCAATCAGAGCTTGTGTATGTGTGAAAATATAACATCACTAGTCAGGTTTGCAATTTTTTCATTGTTCGTATAAAAGGTGATTACTTTTCCATAAAGTTGTTAAAGCGGCTAACTGTAGTATTGGTAACCTAGCAACCAGCATTAAATAAGGCACCATCAAAGAAAACCCCTGATTAGTCACATGGGTGTAACTTTTCTTACATCAAGCACTGAGTTCCATTCTGAAGGACTCATCGCTATGCCCTTATCCCTTTTGAAGGGTTTACCCTCTGGAGTGACAGCTTCGAAGAGATTACGAAAGAGCAGTGTGGCACTGAACATGTAATGTAACCATTAAGAGCTTGTTTATGTCTAAAAATGTAACATCAATAGCCAGGATTGCATTCAAACATGAAGCAAATCTTTTCGTTGTTTGCAAAAAAAGTGAATAAGATTTCGATCAAGTTGTTAGAGTGGCTAACTGTAGTATTGGTAACCTAGCAACCCAACAGTAGTTAAGGCACTGTCAAAGGAAACTCCTGATTAGTCACATGGGTGTAACTTTCGTTACATCAGGCATTGCGTTTCATTCTGAAGGACTCATCCATGTGCCCTAACCCTTTTCATGATAGCTTTGAAGGGATGAGCAGTGTGACACCAAAAATGTAATGCAACCAATCAGAGCTTGTTTATGTCTGAAAATGTAACATCACAAGTCAGGTTAGCATTCTAACCTCAATCTTTTCACTGTTCGCAAAAAAAGAAAAGAAAACAACTTTAGATCAAGTAGTTAGAGCAGCTAACTGTAGTATTGGTAACCTAGCAACCAGTGTTAAATAAGGCACTACACAGAAAACTCCTGATTAGTCACATAGGATAAAAAAAAAAGAAAAAAAAAAGTTGCATGGGTGAAACTTTTATTACATCAGGAACTGTTCCATTATGAAGTATTCATCCCTGTACCCTAATCTCTTTAGAAGGGTTTACCCTCTGGAGTGATAGCGAAAAGATGAGCAGTGTAACACCAAACATGTAATGTAACCAATAAGAGCCTCTTTATATGTGAAAATTAAGGGTGGCACGCTCCTCCAAATCCTCGATTCGATTACATTTTCGATTCTGAAGGCACGATTCGATTCAATTTTCGATTATGAATAATTAATTCATGACCAATTAATTATTTGTAGCCTACCGTTTAAACTACTTGACCTGCATGGTCTTTGTTTTACCCATAAACAAATCATACAGTACATAAACATACAGTAAATGAATAAAGGCAAGATACACACATAATTACCACCTGTCAATCACTTTTTCTGCGGGACTCGTGAATAGGCAGAGATCTGTGTCGTTATAATGGTGTCGGTAAAAAAGACGCACAACCAACAGGAACCAGCCAACAGTATCTGAGGTGTTCGCTAAAATGACTAAGTACAAGTGAGTGAAAGATTGATGCAGTCCTCTGACTGCCTGGACCTGCTATCTGGAGCGCATGGCTGTGTGTGCGTCTGTGTGGTCACGTGATGTGCGTTTTCAGAGGTAAGTTAGAGAGGAAGGAGGGCTGCTCAGCAATGCTACACGCCACTGTGGATGTCAAATCGTTGTCGTTCTAAAATCCCATTTAAAAACAAAGACAGTGTAAACAGGGCCTGAGTGTGTACTTTTCGCGAGCGGATTTGCAACGGGGGCGGGCGGAGGATCGCGATGCCGGTGTTGTCTATCGGACGAACCGTACGTAATACGTACATAGCAGAGCTTGCAAAACTGTGTTTTTTGTCGACAACACGAACGTTGTCAACATAACTCACTGGAAATCCAAAATGCTTACACACCAGCGACTTCATTGAAAGAGGAGAGGGTTTAAGCTCTGTCGACGGGTCTCCTGCTTCTGCAGTTTAACAAGCACTTCAACAAGCCTGCTTTTTCCCGCTTGGCAAGCCAAGCTGACGTGACATGGGGGCGTGGCAGCATCGACGATTCTATTTTTTGATTCGATAATCGAAATTGAGCAGAAATTTCGATCGATTTCGTGACACCCCTAGTGAAAATGTAACAGCAATAGCCAGGATTGCATTATAACCTCAATATCTTCAAAAAAAAAAAGTTGTTAAAGCAGCTAACTGTAGTATTGGTAACCTAGCAACCAACCGTAAATAAGGCACCATCAAGGGAAACTCCTGATTAGTCACATGGGTGTAACTTTCATTACATCAAGCACTGAGTTCCATTCTGAAGAACTCATTCCTATGCCCTAATCCCTTTTAGAGGGTTTACCCTCTGGAGTGACAGCTTCAAAAAGATAGGGATGAGCAGTGTGACACTGACAATGAAATGTAACCATTGAGAGCCCGTTTAAGAGTGAAAATGTGACATCAATAGCCAGGATTGCATCATAACCTCATTTTTTTCATTGTTCTAAAAAAAAAGTTGTTAGAGCAGCTAACTGTGGTATTGGTAACCTAGCAACCAACAGTAAATAAGGCACCATCAAAGGAAACTCCTGATTAGTCACATGGGTGTAACTTTCATTACATCATGCTCATCGATATGCCCTAATGCCTTTTGAATGGTTTACCCTCTGGAGTGACAGCTTCGAAGAGATTACAGATGAGCAGTGTGATACCAAACAACGTTCCTGTGCAAAGGATCATGGGGGCCCAAAGTTTACATTAGTTGAACTTTTCCAAAACCCTTGATTTTGAAGTTTTGAGCAACTTTATAGGGAAATATACTCCATTGACAATGTTTCCATCTCCCATTATTTGAATCAACCATTTTTTCAGCAAAAGTCCAAAATCCCCTCAAGTAAAAGTAAAAACTTTACAAAACAAAGGTTATTTACTAAAAATTTGGCATCTCCATCACATTTTTCTGAAGTAATACTATTAGAAATGACTAGTTGATGGTACATTTAGCATTAGCTCAACAATTTTGGTGTTATATGAAAAGCTATTATTTGCTTTTTACTGTTTTTGTATTTATTAGTAACATTGTTTTGTTCTAAAGTGACCTGAAGAAGCAAGAATTTGAAACAAAAAAGTTCAATTTTAGTGAAATGGTTCATTAAGACTGTTCATAAATTGGTATTTTTACACTTGAGGGAACATTTAGTAAATTAATATAATAAAAAAAAATAATAATAATGGTGATATTCATGATGTTTTCAGTTCTACAAATTATAGTAGTTCATTTTATTTTAATATCCATTTAGGTTTTGATGTAACCGTAAAACAGTAGTAATAATATTAATATTAATAATAATAATAATAACAATAATAATAATTTTAATGTCTCATGATTAAGTAGAAAGAATACTCTAATGAATATAGTAGTGAAAAAAGTTTTTAATGAGCTGATATATTCTCCCATTTGTTTTAAAGTAGTCAGATACCTGGCCACTGTTTCAAACAGATACCTCGACTGTATTTTATCAGATTTAAATTCCAAGTTGCTTGTGGTTTGGCAAACTACTCTCTCAATTACCTTCCCCAATACCAGCCTCCCCCAAAACCGCAGAGAATGAAGTTGATTCTTCATTAGTGCTCCCTGTAACAGCGTTCCTTCACCTCAGTGTGGTTCATCAGATGTGTGCTGTAAATGAGCAGTGCAGAATGACTCATTATTCACTGCTTTACGATGAGAGTCAATGAACTGAGATCAACATGTCACCGGCTTCACGTGTGTGTGTCAGTGTGTGTTGCTCCAGACTGAAGCCTGTGTTGTGCATGTTCTTTATTAGCTGTTTGTCGGAGTAAACTTAATGAACCTTGCCCTTGGCTTGACTGTTCTATTGTTGTTGTACTGGAGCGAGAGACCATCTGATCAGTTCACCGTCTGTACTGCACTCCAACACCTTCTGTCAACTGTGAAGTGTGCATCTGCTGCCATATGTGTGTGTCTGTCTGTGAGTGTATGTATTTCAGATGCCATCATAGTTTGTACTCTATATGCCTCCCTTGTAAAACATAAGCAGAAGGAATTTCTGTGTAGATCATAAACCGTTGCATGGAACTGAATACATTTGGTTAAAATACGATGCTTTGTTTTCTAAATGAGACCCAAATGGGTTAGAAGGTCAGTGCTTATTAGACCTTCACTAGCAGTTTTATTAGGGACTAGCAGTTTTATTATCAGGTGTAGAAGTGGTCAAGATGATCTACCAAAATCAAACCGACTATGAGTGAATTTGGAAGAAAGACAATTTAACTGGCTTTGAATTTGGCATGGATGTTGATGCCAGACAGGCTGATCTGAGCATTTCAGAACTGCTGATCTGCTGGGATTTCCACACATAGGGACAGAGAATGGTCCAAAAAGGAGAGAGAAAATGAGATGAGTCCAATGAGCTGATGTGGGTGATGATGCTAAATTTATGCCAGGATGGAATTAAAAAACTAAATCAAGCTGATTGAAAGGCAACAATAACTCAAACACTCACTTGTAACAACAAGGCATATAGAATAACATCTCTGGTCAAACTCTGTTAAACCTTGAAGCAGATGAGCTACAGCAGCAGAAGACAAGCACACTGGTTTCAGCTCCGAAACACGAATTGAGGCTAAAATTCACACAAGCCCAACACAACTGTTTGATAGAGGATTAGAAAAGGGTTGCCTGGTCTTATGAGGCTTGATTTCTGCTATAAAATGTGGATGATATGATTAACTTTTGGAATAAGCCATATGAAAGCATACTACTTTTCATCAGTGGTTCAGGCTGATGATGTAAGGAATGTTTTCTTGGCTCAATTTTGTGCCTTTTTTATTAATTGACCGTATCAGTCAGACTGTATTGTTGCAATCAAAACGACTATGAAAGAATTTGGAAGAAAGACAATTTAACTGGATTTGAATTTGGCTTGGTTGTTGATGCCAGATGGGCTGATCTGAGCATTTCAGAAACTGCTGATCTGCTGGGATTTCCACACATAGGGATGGAAAACGGTCCATAAAAGAGAAAATGTCAAATAAGCTGATGTGGGTGATGATGCCTGATTTATGCCAGAATGGAACGGAAACTGACGTGAATCAAACAGATTGAAAGGCTACAATAACTCAAACACCCACTTGAAACAACAAGGCATATAGAATCACATCTCTGGGCAAACTCTGTTAAACCTTGACGCAGATGAGCTACAGCAGCAGAAGACAAGCACACTGGTTTAAGCTCAGAAATGCAAATTGAGGCTAAAATTCACACAAGCTCAACAAAAATGTTGGATAGAGGACTAGAAAAGGGGTACCTGGTCTTATGAGACTTGATTTCTGCTACAAAATGTGGATGATATGATCAACTTTTGGAAAAAGGCACATGAAAGCATGTTACTTTTCATCAGTGGTTCAGGCTGATGATGTAGGGAATGTTTTCATGGCTCAATTTTGTCCCTTTTTTTTAATTAATTGCCCGTATCAGTCAGACTGTATAGTCGTAATCAAACCGACTGTGAGAGAATTTGGAAGAAAGGCAATTTAACTGGCTTTGAATTTGGCATGTTTGTTGATGCCAGACGGGCTGATCTGAGCATTTCAGAAACTGTTGGTCTGCTGGGATTTCCACACATAGGGACAGAGAATGGTCCAAAAAAGAGAGAAAATGTCCAATGAGCTGATGTGGGTGATGATGCCTGATTAATGCCAGAGTGGAATTGAAAAACTAAATCAAGCTGATTAAAAGGCTACAATAACTCAAACACTCAATTGCAAGGTACAAAGTATATAGAGTAACATCTCTGGACAAACACCGTTAAACCTTGAAGCAGATGAGCTACAGCAGCAGAAGACAAGCACACTGGTTTCAGCTCCGAAACGCAAACTGAGGCTATAATTCACACAGGCTCAACAAAACTGTTGGATACAGGACTAGAAAAGAGTTGCCTGGTCTTATGAGGCTTGATTTCTGCTATAAAATTTGGATGGTACGGTCCTTTTTTGGAGTAAACCAGATAAAAGCATGCTACTTTTCATCAGTGGTTCAGGCTGATGATGTAGGTAATGTGTTCTTGGCACAATTTTGTCCCTTTTTTATTAATTGACCGTATCAGTCAGACCCTATAGTCGTAATCAAACCAATGAGAGAATTTGGAAGAAAGGCAATTTAACTGGATTTGAATTTGGCTTGGTTGTTGATACCAGACGGGCTGATCTGAGCATTTCAGAAACTGCTGATCTGCTTGGATTTCCACACATAGGGACAGAGAATGGTCCAAAAAAGAGAGAAAATGTCCAATGAGCTGATGTGGGTGATGATGCCTGATTTATGCAAGAGTGGAATTGAAAAACTTAATCAAGCTGATTAAAAGGCTACAATAACTCACTTGCAAGGTACAAAGTATATAGAATAACATCTCTGGACAAACAGTGGTAAGCCTTGAAGCAGATGAGCTACAGCAGCAGAAGACAAGCACACTGGTTTCAGCTCCGAAACGCAAACTGAGGCTATAATTCACACAGGCTCAACAAAACTGTAGGATTGAAGACTGGAAAGCGGTTGCCTGGTCTAATGAGGCTTGATTTTTGCTGCAAAAGTTGGAGTAAACAACATGAAAGCATGCTATGTTTCGTCAATGGTTCAGGATGATGCTTTAGGGAATGTTTTCTTGGCACAATTGTTTCTCTTTTTTATTAATTGACCCGTATTCAAACACTATTGCCCACCTTAGGATAGTTGCTGACAGTGTTTATCTCTTAATGCCAGTAGTTTGCATCTTGTAAGACTGCTTCTAGTAGGATAACACCATGTAAATCATCCCAAACTGGTCTCTTGAAGATGACAGTGACATCCCATCTACAGTCACCATTATGTTGATACAGTTTCAAATCAATTTGACCTAGAATCTCTGAGAGATGTTTCTGTCATGTCGCTAAATCAACCGAAAAAGCAGTCCAACTCAGAAATACCAAGGCACTTGTTGTCAATCCCAGTAGTAAGATCAACAAATAATAACTTGACTAATAGTTGATCATTTGAAAAAGTTGCAGAAGGTAGATTTTTCTGATGTATAATCTGTTGAACTGCATCCCAATCGTCACAAGTACAGCAGAAGACCTATTGGAACACACATGGACCTAAGAATTTCTCACAAAAATCAGTCAAGTTTGGTAAAGAAAAACTCATGGTTTGGGGTTGCATTCAGTATGGGGGCTTGCGAGAGATCTGCAGAATGGATGGCAACATCAACAGCCTGAGGTATCAATACATTTGTGCCGCCCATTACATTACAAACCACAAGATTGTCCAGCCCAGTCACCAGACATGAACATTATTGGGCATGTTTGGTATAAGATGACAAATAGCTTTTGTCCAGGATACATTTAAATCGTGATCCAGAGCTGACAACACTAACAAATAAGAGAACCACAGTGACTGTAAAAATATTATACAACCTGAATTTAAAAGGGGGAAAAAAACATGAGCTCTCACATTAATATTTTCATGGCCTAAGTTATTCATGCAATAATCCATCTGGAATCGTCAGCTGAAATTATCCATCTAACCGTTCATTTACTAAAGCAATAATCAGTTCACACACAAGCAATTACCGCAACAATGTCTGTGACATCTCTATAATTATCATACGAGACAATGGGAGACTCAGGTGGCTTATGAAGTCAACTGCATGTCTGTAGACTTCTGGATGGAGGCTTCATTGATTCTGCGCTTTCTTAATGAAGACATGATGTGTATGGGTCAGTGACAAATAAGAATGTGGTGGAAATCGTTTCACCATCTGCCTATTCCTTTCTATTTTTGAATCATCATTTTGAGCTTTGATTGGACATTTTTGACAACTTGAAATAATCTAATGGACGCATATTAGCCTGTACATAGTCACTGATGCCATACAAATAAAAAATACATAAATAAATAAATACATTTACTAATTTCAATACTTCCAAATAAAGTAGTCCATATTTTTTATTATTATTTTGTGTCATACTATTCACCAATCTGTGTGTATATGTGTATGCATGAAAAAGACATTGTGTTTCTAAAAGCTGGCCGATGTTCCTCCCTCTCGTTACAAAGATGGCCATGCACATACAAACACACTTTGATTCCTATCCAGCTTCCTGCAGTCCGGCCTTTGATTATCGCACAAGGTGACATGTGCCGGTTGAGGGCTGCCATGGTGATGCTGGTGTGACAGGTGCAGTCATCAGACTGACTGGAGGTCAAACCGAGAGGCCAAACAACAAGCCAAAGCAACCCAAACTAGGGCAGGGCGTCACTGCAACCTAGCACAGAGACGACAGGGTGTGACGGGGATGGAGGCTGGAGACTGTGACAGAGCCAATCAAAGATAAGAGAACCAGAGCAATTTCAGGACAACAAACAAACAGTTGTAAACAATGGGACTCGGATTTATGAGCCGGTTTGTCCACACACGAAAGTCAGCATAATGATGCTAGGGCACTGCCAGTGTTTGCAATGGGTTATTGGGTCTGTCCGAATGTGCACACTCGCAGTCTTGCCTATTTAAATGCATGTGCACATTTCTAAACATAATAACTAATAACTTTTAATAACTAATTTATAATACCTTTAATCTTTTATCTCTGCCATGATGGCAGTACATAATATTTTGCTAGATATTTATAAGATACTATTATTCAGCTTAAAGTTACATTTAAAAGCTTAAGTAGGTTAATTAGGCAAGTTATGGCATAGGAAAGTCATTGTATAATTACAGTTTGTTTTGTAGACAAACAGAAAGAAGTACATATTGAGGTCTAATATTGACTTTAAAAGGGTTTTAAAAAATAAAAACTGCTTTCATTCTAGCCAAAATAAACCAAAGAAGACTTTCTCCAGAAGACATATTATAGGAAATACTTAAAAAAAATATATATTATTCTGTTAAACATCATTTAAGGAAATATTCGAATGAATGAATTAATGAATAAATGAATGAATCAATGAATCAGTCAATCAATAAATGAATCAATCAATCAATCACAGGAGGGCTAATAAGTTTGACTACAACTGTAGGTGCAAAAGACTGCCAGGAGTGGTTTTCAACCTGTAATCAGGCTAGGAACCAAGTGTGGAAATTTCATTGACTCTGATTACAGGATCATTTTTAGGTCATAAACAGTGTGCCGTTATGCATCATGTTCTGGAAATACTTTGTGAGACTTTTTGTCTAGATCTTGTGCGATTCTGTAGAAACCTTTCCAGTGTACTTTAGATATCTGTTATAGTTACAAATAATTACATATAATTTGATAGTAAAACAAAGCACACATTTTATTGGTCCAGACTACAGAAATGTGTTTTTGGTCAAATGTTTGCAACTGCTCTTCACCACTTAATTAGAAGCACCACACAAATGTAATTGTGTTTTCTTTTTTTTATGAAATGTCGCAAATTTTTATGTCGCAAATCTTAGAATAATAAAATGAATACAATTTGAATACAATGCAAACATTGACATGCAATTAATATGCAATGAAATCCTAAAAATGTATGCTTTTTTGGATGGATGGATGGATGGATGGATGGATGGATGGATCAAGCAGACAAAATGGAGGGATGGATGGATGGATGGATGATTTAACTGGCAGATGGATGGATAATTGAACCAGCAGACATGATAGTGAATAGATGGATGGATGGATGGATGGATGGATGGATGGATGGATGGATGGATGGATGATTGAACCAGTAGAAATAATGAAAAGGATGGATGGATGGATGGATGGATGGATGGATGGATGGATGGATGATTGATTGATTGATTGATCCAGCAGACATGGTGAACAGATGGATGTATGATTGAATTGGCAGAAATGATGGATGGATGGATGGATGGATAGATGGATGATTGAGCCAGCAGACATAATGAATAGATGGACTAATGGTTGAACTGGCAGATTGATGGACGGTTGAACCAGCAGACATGATATATGTATGAATGGATGGATGATCAACCAGCAGACATAACGAAAATGATGTATGTATGTATGTATAGATGGATGGATGGATGGATGGATGGATGGGTGGATTGATGGATGATTGAACCGGCAGATGGATGGATGATTAAACCAGCAGACATGATGGATGGATGGAAAGATGGATGGATGGATGGATGATCAAACTAGTAGACATAATGAAAATGATGGATGGATGAATGGAAGGAAGGATGGATGATTGATTGATCCAGCAGACAAGATGGACAGTTGGATGGATGATTGAATTGGCAGACATGATGGATGGTTGAGCCAGCAGACATGATGTATGGATGGAAGATCGAATCAGCAGACATGATGAATGGATGGATGGATGGATGGATGGATATGTGGATGATTGAACCAGCAGACATAATGAATGGATGGATGGATGAATAGATGGATGATTGAACCGACAGATGGATGAATGATTTAACCAGCACACATGATGTATGAATGTATGGATGATGGATGGATGGGTGGATGATCGAACTAGCAGACAGAAAGGATGGATGTATGAACGGGCAGACATGATAGATGGATGATTGAACCAGCAGACATAAATTATGGATGGCTGGATTGAAATTTCTGTCTTTCTTCCTGCAGACACCTACAGATTTGCAACAGATTTTGTTTAATGCCAGTCTATGGTCTTCATTGGCTGCCTATGAAACAGCTTTGACCCTCAAACACTGTAGTTATGGCTGAGGTTTGGAAGAGTTTGTTTTGTTGTACACTCATGCCTTATTTTCCTCTACTAGTATCTCATTAGTCAGATGATCATTCTGTAAAAGAAGAATCTAATTAACCGTCATGTGATCTCAAATTTACCAACAATAACTGCGATGAAAAGAGCCTGTAATGTTAACTGTTGTTATCTGGCTTCTCATTTCATTACAATAGACATCCGAGTGAATGAGCACATTTTCATGAATAGAGAGATGCCAAACACAATGAAAAACAGGTGGCATGATATTCCCCAAGCTTCCTGTTGTTTCACAACCCGAGTTGCCTGCCACTTTTGACGAAAACGACTCCGCAGCAGAGCTCATTTTCTAGGAAATCAACTGAAGTCTAATAATTGGAAGAATGACCCGAAGTGAGATGCTGAACAACAAGCATTTCAAGGTTTTTTTTTTTTTTTTTAATTCCTCTTTGTTTTTTGTTTTTCACAAGGGCGATAGAGTTGACTTTCGGTAAGCTGCATCTGAGAGCGATCATTATTCATGAAAGAACGCATCAGTAATGCCACTTATTTGTAAACATGATATTTTGGAGGGGGGGAAAGAAGAAAGGACGGCCAGAACAAAGGAAAGAATATGTTTCCTAATGACACAGCTCCGCTTTCCATGTTTCCTTTTTAATCAAAGTGTAGCTGGAGCGTTGCTTTCCTCTGGCTTCTGATTGTGTTCACCTTGGATGCCATAACCTTGGCGTCAACATAATAACATCTGCAGGAAAAAAAGAGTATTGTACTAGGAACCTTTGATTGTGAGCAGTTTTAATCCAAGTCCGTGGAGCTGTCGACAAAAAAACCCTGTGTTTTTACATTTCCCTCTTCTAAAATAACATTAAATCATAGAAGATAGGGAACAAATCTGACTTTACAGATCACTAATCAGTTGGTAAATCAGCAGGAGTGCACGATTCTGCCATTTTCTTTGAAACAGATCCAGTTGTTTAGTTCTTATCGACTGAGCGGTGATCATGCTTATTTGAAGATGACATGAAAAACGATCTTGAATACTTTTAACTTCTTTAATGTGATGCATTAGTAAAGGTACTTGTGACAATACAGAAACTTTCTGTACTGCCCCTATTTTGTGTTTACTTCCTTTGTCACTGACTTTTATAATGAGTTCATCCCCATTGGATGCTACAACCAATTACAATGATGTAAAATTTTATAAAAGGGTTTTTTTTTCTGAGAGAGAGTTCTGACCTCCAGTGTGGGAGTGGTGTTTGCGTCACCAAGTTGCGTTGCGGTTGTGGCTCTGCCTGAGTCTGAGAAAGCTGAGGAAGAGATGTGGCGATGCTCAAGTTTTCACTGACTTGTCCTTTATAGCCACCTTAATAGCAAGTTTCCGTGTAATTGCTGACGAGTGCCAGTCTTACGTTACTTTCGTGTTACAAAGTTATCGGTGTCGATGTGTTAGGACACCTCCGAAAACTGCTCCCTGTTCGTCACTTCTGTCTGTTCTGCCAAGTCACCTGCCAGCCAGTGAACTGCTGACATGTAACCTCCTGACATCACCACTGCTCTTGGGTCAGTTTCACTCATACACTTACATACATACATTCTCCACCCAACCTCCCTTTATTTTCATTTAATTAGATATTTGAGAAAATTGAAAAGTTTTGTTTATTTATTTCTTGGTGTGTTTGTTGTTGTTTTTTGAGGGGAATCTTGTTTTGGGTTACTTAAAATGATTGTAGGATATTGACTATATAAATATTTATTTTTTGGTATTGTTGTTACTTGTAGTTGTATTTGCCATTTAAATTAGTTCATTAAATCTTTCTAAGTGGAATCCGATTTTCTTGTTCTTATTTCGTATGGTTCTATGTTACTGTATGTAACGGAGGGTCTTGTATAAGTTTTGTTTTCGCTATCCTGGGTAATTATTTATACAGTTAGATTTATTTGTGGCAAGGTTTAAAACTTGTCTGGCACCCGAAATCATGTGTAAAATTTGTTAATAGTTGTGTTATATATATAATATATAATTATTATTATTAATATATTTTTTTTGCCCGAGGGTAAACACACACTAGCCACACTAAGGCTTATAAACGCACAAAAAGATTACTTTTTTTATTTTCAACATTGAAGTGGAAACTGAGGCTCTGTCCACACGAACACAGGTATTTTCATTTTGGCTGCGGTTTCATTGTTTCTTCCAGGGCTGGGCGATAAAATTGGTATCGATATTTATTGACCGAACACCATTGTCAACATCGATAAAAAAAAGTTTGATATGTAGTTTTGATATGAAGCGCTATAGTTTTTTTAAATATGTGGCTGCCGAGCGCAGCCACATATTTAGTAGTGCGAATAAGCTTAGGGTTTAAGTTTGTCATTTCCAATGGAGGCGCATGACTTGCACAACGCGCATATGGGAGTGACGCACACGTGTTGTGTAAGTGGCGTGCATGTGAACTATACACATTTTCTACACAGACAAACACAGCGCACCCAAACACTGCAGTGCTTTTTTCTCCATAAACTTGCATCAGAGCTGTAGCTAGGGTTTATCCCTTTATCATTCTCTGAGAAAATGGTTGATGACCATCTAGTTACGATAGATATTAAGAGAGCGTGCTCATCACTTCAAGTCGGAATAACAACACATGCAAAATTGAGTGCCCTATTGCAGCAGTGAGGAGATTGTAAATAAAACAGGATGTAAGGATGTCGCCAGAGTGGCTTTTTGGTTTCTTTCCTTGTGCATCCCATCCACTAGCTCCCCATCTGAAAGATTGTTTAGCATGGGGGTTAACCGTTAAGAATCAAAAGCAGGATTTTTCGATTGTTAAAGGTAGACTATGTTAAAGAGATGAAATATCCGGTGATCTTTGTGGACACTTCGGTTCTGTACACACAAAAATCTGTATATCAGGAGTTTTCTTCTATCATGAGATTACAATTTATTTTGCCTGAGTAAAGCTGCAGTTACACTAGAGTTTTGAGTGTTTAAACTTCTGCTGGACAGTGCTTCGAAAAGGGCAGAACAAGATGGTGCAACACTGATAATAGTGAGAAATTGCTAAATATTTTTCATTTCTGCACAGAGAGATCACATTTTGATCTTCTTTCATGCTGTGTCCCAATTCGCACACTTTTACTATGCCCTAAAAGTTTGTACTTTTTTTCTGAAGGAAAAGTATACACTTTTTAGTGTGCAACAGAAGCGTATGCAAGCTTTGAGATATACTTTTTCCTCGTTAACAGGTTGTTATGTTGCTTAGTTACATCCCCTGTCAATCATCTCAACACATCATCTACATTTCTTTCATATTTAATTACACAAGCCTCTCTACTTGATGTTTGGTCTCACACGTCCACCATGTTTGTAGTTTATTTACACTTTTACCAGGGAATTGTAGTTCTAATCGAATTTATATCCAACACGCAATGCATTGTGGGCAATATTAGTGTGGAGAGGTAAGCATGATCGAACACCCAATGAGGGGGGAGAGCATGCTCAGAGCCTGGCGGCTAATCAGCAGGCCAATCAGAAATAATAAATAACACCTGTTTGTTCTAGTGATTGAGCCGGAGAGACACCCTTCTTAAGGAGAAGAGAAGGAGCAGCCGGGGAGAGGAGAGAGCACACACACACCTGAACTGCTACACGTGTTGTGCATTGAAAAATAAAAGTATATTATTTACCTGATATCGCCGACCCTGTCTTCTTCTTCCCACACAACAACGACTGATACTACAATTAGCAGTTAGAGTATAGACGGTTCTACACGTCGAATTTACACTGGAAATACTAGATCATCCAGGAACCTTTTTCGTATTCTTTTTTTAAACATACTCTAATTTGTGACATACTAATTGTTTTTTCGAATACTATTTAGGATGGATAGTATGAGAATTGGGATGCAGCATTGGTCTCAGCAGGTCAGAGTTCTCAAAGATTCAACTTCGGAATGCAGGTACATGCAAAACTTGTTGCATAAGCTTGTCTTTTTTATGCAGTGTGACTGTGGCATAAGTTGTAAAGGCTCCACCCTCTTCTGGAAAGTGGGTGGGAACTTGCAAATTATTTGCATTTAAATACACTCAAGAAAAAAAAAGAAGAAAAAATGTTGTTTTCTTCCATTCAAAAGGAGAAATTTGCAGCATTGTATGTTTAATGATCCATGATGATGGTATTTTGAGTCACAATCTCAAAGCCACACTCTGGAGACACCTGAGACGTTACGTCACCTTACGTCTTTTTAAAAGCATAATATGACCCCTTTATTAAAATGAAAGAATGAAATTGGCTGGTCGCACCAAATCTTTATTTAATTCAACTTGATTAGACAGAATTGACCAGTTATCCCCGATATCCACATCTTCTTGGATTAGTCTCAGTTGGACTGTGTTGGGTTTGTTTCGTTCAGCCCAACCCAGCAGGTCATCATGGCGGATCGATACGTGGTGGATATCGGACGTCGGTTTGAGACAGGTCTCATGGAGCATCAATTTGTATGTTAATGGAAGATGCAACCCTGTCAGCGGAATGGAAATCACAATTAAAGGGATAAAATGGGAAGAGAACAGAGCTGGAGTAATTTAGTTAACATGGCTAGAGCAGAGGGTCATTCGACATGATCAATCTCACTCTGCCATTGAAATGATATCATTAAGATGGAGGAAGCTGGGAAATAGGTTTGAAATGCATCGATCGTAGAGGCTGGAGGGGGGGATTGATATCAACGCCATGACCTAACATTTTCCAGGTCGCATTCTATACCTGACATATTTCCTGTTAAAGGTCATTGTTGTAAAATAACTAATTCGCTTACTGTTGCTTTCAATATGAATATTAGCCATCCACACAGAACACCCAAACAAACTATTACCAAGAGCCTAGCAACCACCCACAACAAATATGTAAAACATCCTCGCAGCCTTTTACCCCAAACACCCCAAACCAAGCAAAGTTACAGCCATTTATTCAGGTATTCAGGTAAGACCCGAGCAACAGCCTAGTAACCACCTGCAACATCACAATTACATACACATTTTTTTAAAAATCCTAGCAACTACAGTACTTTTCAGCTTGTGTATTCACATTACCAAAACCAGTTATACACGCAGACATACCCTAGCAACTAACTACAACACCCTAGCAACCATACAAGCAAAATTTTGCAGCCATATGTTGACACAAACATTAAGTATACACTAGTATGCATTAGTATCCAGTCTTGCAACCAACTATCACCACCATAGTAACACCACAACTGAAAATGAAGACACCCTAGCAACCATTCAGAAACAGGTTCCATCCATATGTCGACTTAAATAGCAGGTGGGTACCCTATCGATCACTTTGCAAAGCATGTCAGCCATATTCTGACACAAATATCAGTTATTCACACAAAACACACCCTAGCAACCAACCACAACACCCTAGCAACTGCTTAGCAACATTTTCCAGCCATATGTTGACACAAACATAAAGTATACACTAGTGTCCACTCTATCACCACCATAGTAACACCACAACTGAAAATTAAGACACCCTAGCAACCATTTAGAAACAGGTTCCATCCATATGTCGACTTAAATAGCAGGTACCCACACAGAAGACCCTATCAATCACTTTGCAAAGCATGTCAGCCATATACTGACACAAATACCAATTATTCAAACAAAACACACCCTAGCAACCAACAACAAAACCCTAGCAACCACTTTGCAACATGTTCCAGCCATATGTTGACACAAACATTAAGTATACATGGGTGTGCATTGTTATTTACCCTCGCAACCAACCATCACTACCATAGTAACATCACAACAGAATATTTAGACACCCTAGCAACCATTCAGAAACAGGTTCCATCCATATCTCGACTTAAATAGCAGGTACTCACACAAAAGACCCTATTAATCACTTTACAGCACATGCCAGCCACATACTGACACAAATACCAGTGATTCACACAGAACACACCCTAGCAACCAGCATCAACACCCTAGCAACCACGCTAGCAACACGTTCTAGCCTTTTGTTGCACAAACAATAAGTATACACAAGTATGCATTTGTATCCACGCTTGTAACCAACTAGCACCACCATAGTAACACCACAACAGAATATTAAGACACCCTAGCAACCATTCAGCAACAGGCCCCATCCGTATCTCGACATAATAATCATGTATTTGCACAAAAGGCCCTAGCGACCACTTAGAAACATGTTCCTGCCATATCTCAGAGCCGGAATATTAATAAGACATGATGGACAACCACGCTAAGCACTCTAGCGAAGAAACATGCTAAATTTAAACGTTCAAACATCTTAGCGACCACCTACAGCATACAATAGCTACCTTTTTTTCTTCTTCACTCACATTTCCTTTTCTCCATTTGCTTTTATTTTCATCCCTGAGCACAGCACTTTATATGCAGACCAGTTGAGTAACCTCAGGTGCTCCACGTACAGTCTTTTGAACAGGAAAGCCATTCAAAAGGGGGAATGTTTTTAAATAAAGGAAATGCATTTCGTCGGTGGTGTTTGAGGGTGAAATTGTTTTCTTCTGTGAAGTGTGTGTTTCCGTCCTCTCTCTCCGTTTCCTGTGGCGCGCAAGGGTTGTCTGTCAGAAATCAGAAAATCCTCTCAAATTCACCATAAAGTTACTGTGGTTTGAAAGCTCTCGCACACATAATACACTGTTAGAGAGGGAAATGTGGGGCAAGTTCAAACAGAGTCACGCGTTCGCTCTCCCTCGCTCTCTCTCTCCCGTCTCGTTCTCTCTTTCCAATCTCATTTGTGAAATTCATTTTCCTGTCACCGTTACTCAGTCTCTAATTCATCCCTCATGATTCCTCATGTCAGTCCCATAATGCCATGCTCCCATGCCTCCTCAGAGACCATTAGAGGAGTGATAGGGATGGACTGTGTCTTGCTCAGCGACATGCGAGCGGTTTGTGAGGAAGGAGAAGGCAAGGACTTACAGACCATCAGTAAACTGTCTAATGCATATTTGGCTTTGCTAAAATGACAAGCTGCAATCTGATTGGCTGACTCCGTGCAATTACCGGGAGTCTGGGCGCGGAGGTTTTATCAGTCTGCCTAGAAACAAAATCATGTTTAAAAGTTTCCAAGCAGTTAAAGTGCGGAGAAATTGAATGCTAGAGTTTGGGAAGTCCATTGCAAATAACTGCACTGTTATATAAGTACGAATAATAGTAGTTGGGCAAGCAGTTTTATTCAGAAAGATCTTTAGAGGATGTGTTTTTGTTTCGAGTTTCACCAGAAAGAAAAGTGTGTGCGTGTGTTATACACACTCACCGGCCACTTTATTAGGTACACCTTTCTAGTACCGGGTTGGACCCCTTTTTGCCTTCAGATCTGCCTTAATCCTTCGTGACATAGATTCAACAAGGTACTGGAAGAATTTGGGTTCATATTGACAATAGCATCATGCAGTTGTCAGCTGCACATCCATGATGCAAATCTCCCGTTCCACCACATCCTAAAGGTGCTCTATTGGATTGAGATCTGGTGACTGTGGGTACAATTTGAGTACAGTGAACTCATTGTCATGTTCGAGAAACCAGTCTGAGATGATTCGCGCTTAATGTTCAAACTCACTTAGATCACTTTTCTTCCCCATTCTGATGCTTGGATCGTCTTGACCCTGTTGCTGCCATGTGATTGGCTGATTAGAAATTTGCGTTAACTAGCAATTAAAAAGGTGTACCTAATAAAGTGGCCGGTGAGTGTATATATATATATAGAGAGAGAGAGACTGGTCTTATATATAAATGTAATAAACGGGACACATAACAGAAAACTTGATCAAGACCAACAAAACGTAAATTGTTCAAGACATAAATAAATAAAAAAATAAAAAAATAAAAATCATAATTACAAATATTAAGCAGCTCTACTATTTTCAACATTGATAATAGTCTGTTTCTGTTGATCAAGACCCTGACGCCCCATTCACACGGTGCGTCAGCTTTAATGCTTCCCATTCACTTTGAATGGGTGACATCAGGCGTTGCCGAACTGCATTGTGGATCCCTCGGTGCCGCTTCAGAGGCGTTGCTCACTGCAGAAGTTAGGACATACTCAACTTTTCAACCTCCGATGGAAGCGTCAGCCAATCAGATCGCTGTGTACAAATACACCAGCTCAGACAGTGGCCTATTGCTGACTAATTTAATTGGCTGACACTGCTATGACGATTGCGTCAGCTCAAACTTCAGACACGCCCTCTGTCAAGGGTTGACGCTGAATCCCTGTGTGAATGGGGCATAAGTATAAATACATAAATAAATAAATACAAATCTGATTTACAAACTTATTATTTTTATTGTTTATTATTATTATTATTATTATTATTATTATTATTATTATGCAGGACTGCCATTTTTAAAATTCATTTTAAACCAAAGACTTAAATCTGACATTTTTTTAAAAATATATTTTCAATGTTAATATTTTGAAATGCCTCAAACCAATACAGCATTGATGAGCATAAAAGATCTGCAGATAAAAAGATCTGCAGGGTGGATGGCAAAATCAACAGCCTGAGGTATCAAGACAAGCAGGATAGTGCTCCTTCTCATACTTCAGCCTTCACATCAAAGTTCCTGAAAGCAAAGAAGGTCAAGGTGCTCCAGGATTGGCCAGCCCAGTCACTCGAATGAATATTATTAAGCATGTCTGGGGTACGATTAAGGAGGAGGCATTGCAGATGAATCCAAAGAATCTTGAGGAACTATAGAAGTCCTGCTGGAAGCTTTCTTTACCATTCCAGATGACTTTATTAATGTAATTAAGTTGAGTTAAGTGATTTGAGTCATTGCTGAGATGTAGTAGAAGTCAGACACAATATTAATGCTTTTTTCCACTGCAGCATGACTTTATATGCTATACTGGACATTATTCTGGTAAAATAATCTTAATCTAGAGGTCTTCACCTTTCATTAATTCCACTTCTGATACCAAATGATCGACTAGAAGTCCAGTTATTATTTGTTTTTCCTAATACTTGGATAGGCGACAAGACTTGTGTCAGGTAGTGTACAGTACTCCCATTCTGTACTCTTTATTAATTAATATTACTTAAATAAAATACTTCTCTCAAGATTTATATCACTATTAAGTAATGTATTTTCATAAAAAAAATAAAATAAAATAAAAAAAATACAACCTTGAGCATACAAAAATCAACCCAGGCTCCTTCTGAAAATGTCGCCCGTGGATGTTTCTGGAGAGCGCAAAATACGACCTGAGAGGTTTTTGTTTTCGTGAATCCACGAGAGGCCGTTGTGTGCACTTTTTTGCATCTCAAACGTCTCTCGCGAGTGTCATTTGCGCCCGCGCTGTTCTCGTGCGAACCCACCGGAGGCCGCTGTTGAGTAACCATCTGTCTGACTGACTAACTAACTGAATGATTGACTGGGCGATGGGCCAATCGCCTGACCCGACCCTACCTCATCCTCTTCCTTCCCTAAACCCGGTTTTAATGATTGACTTGCTCGTGCGCTTGCTTCCCAAAACACAAGCAACGATTTACAAAAGCCGTCCAGAAAAAGAAAAGCCCCCTTGTCTGATTTTGACCACGTTTTCTGATTTTGCTACATTTTCACCCTGTTATGAACTCGTTCACTTTATATTTTGGATTCTGTTTTTGTCTTACTTGATTTCTGGAACCGCTCTTCCCCAGACTCGAACCCAGTCGTCGCAGCCAGCTCCTCTCGGCGTCTCCACTCCGCGAACGTACACGATGAGCTAACTGGACAAACTGGTTGCGGTGAGAAAGCCCTCCACACGGAGGTAAGCTGTCAGCCGGCGAGCACAAAGAGGAACGGCGTCACAACGCCCCGTAGCGTTCGCTTAAAAAAATTAAATGCAGCCATACGTACCTCCTGCTAAGTAAATTTTCAGAATGAGCTTAAGTTGACAAAAATAGTACTATATATATATATATATATATATATATATATATATATATATATATATATATATATATATGGCTGATTCCAGCGTTATGGATGTGACATTTGCAGTAAAAATTCTAAACATAAATTCGCAGAGAAAGTATACGTTAACAATATATTGAATCATCTGTTTATATTTTCCAAAACAACTAACCATAGAGTTATGGGATCAAAAAAATTCAATCTGTGAACATTTTTATACTTTAAATGAGGAAAATAAACAAGCGTTATGGATGTGACAAAAAAAGTCTGCGAGTTTACAGTATACAACATATTTCGTAGAAATTCTGTGAATTAAACTTCACAACCCAAAATAAATAATGCTTAACAAAAGGATAAGAGTTGGCTCTTTATAGAACAAAACTGATTGATTTTATTTTATTTTGACATTTTTGCATTTTTGAGGGAAAAGCTTTGTTATGGATGTGACACTTTTTCGTTATGGATGTGACGGATGTGAAATTGGCATTTGTTTGACTTTGGGGAATTAAATATAATAGTTTGAAAACATTGACAGAGACATTTTTAAGTATTTTTAAAGTACTGTAAAACACTTGCCTAATCAAAAAAATGTAGACACGGTTTTGCTATTTTGGTGAAAACATTTTTCTTTTTATGGCAAGGTTGACATTTTCATGGAATTGCTCATATATATATATATATATATATATATATATATATATATATATATATATATATATATATATATATATATATATATATATATATATATATATATATATATATATATTCTGGTAGGGGTGCAGTAATAAAAACAGAAACTTGGTAGCAGGTCATAATACTAATACTGTTTTCTCAATGCATTGGAAGGGGGTGGCAAGAGCAATTAAACCATTCTGACTCCATCTGGAAAATTAAAAATGCCGAATGCCCGCAGGAGCCTGAAAATTACAGAGTGGCAGCCCTAAAAAAATAAACTCCTTTTAACGTCGCCATCACGTCGCAATAAACACATATGTCTGAATGCGTGGAGGCTGTTCTGTTCTTCTGTTAGCTTATTTTCCCTTGATAACAGACGGGGACTGACAGGTCTCCCTCCGGGGATAAATATTTAAATTCATGTGGAAATAGGGCTGCCTTCTATAAATGGCACGAGTATACAGTGGGAAAAAAAATATAGTGACAAAAATCTCTGAACGTCAGCGCGTATGCCGCATTCATTATTATTTGTTGCTGACGTGATCGGCGCTGCATTTTCGTATCACACATTATGGATGTAAATCAGACTTTGTGCCATTATTTTGCATTCGCACAAACATGTCAGAGTGATGGAAATATGGATTACGGAGCAGGTATGGAGCTTTAGTCCTGATGAGGGATGAGGGCTAGATCTAATGCTGCTTTATGGGACGCTGAAGCACCAAATGGCCCATGTTATTAGCCTGATGACAAGAGAGGAATGGAGGCTGCCATCATAGGAATAGATTAACTCCTGAGGAGGGTTGATCATGGAGAAACGCTGCCATTGAATGATGTTTGGATGTGTTCACCAAAGGCTGTGTTCTAATATCTGCTGTTAGGAGCCATCAATGGATGATGCAAACATTTCGAGGATGCGCACTTTTGACCTCTTTAAGTCGTCAACACATTGGATTGGATTGCTGTCGTAGTGTAACTTATGATGGCCAATAGAGCTCAATGGCACTGACGTAAAAGGGATAGTTCACCTAAAACTGAAAATTCTGTCATGATTTAGTCAAACCAATGTTCCAAACTAATTAAGTTTTGTTGTTGTTGTTGTAAAAATGAATTAAGAAATTGTAATAATAATAACAGTGGCTAATAAAATAATGACTTATATACACTCTCCGGCCACTTTATTAGGTACACCTTCCTTATACCAGGTTGGACCCCCTTTTTGCTCTTAGAACTTCCTTAATCCTTCGTGGCATAGATTCCTCAGACAGGATGTGCGCAGGGTCTTAAAAAGTATTGAAAGCTGATATCAATTGAAGTCAATTATGAGAAAATTAAGGCCCTTAAAAGGTATTCAAAAGTCTTAATTGCGTTTTTAAGAGGTCTTAAATTTTATTCAAGAGTTATGCAAAGTGTTTGACTCCAAAAAAGCATAAATATATTTATTTTCCGCCTAATACCAAAGCTGTGTCGCCTCACAGCATGAATGCACTGGGTCGCTGGTTCGAACTACGTCTCAGTTGGCATTTCTGTGTGGAGTTTGCATGTTCTCCCTGCCTTTGCGTGGGTTTCCTCCGGGTGCTCCGGTTTCCCCCACAGTCCAAAAACATGTGGTACAGGTGAATTGGGTAGGCTAAATTGTCTGTAGTGTATGAGTGTGTGTGTGAATGTTTCCCAGAGATGGGTTGCGGCTGGAAGGGCATCCGCTGCGTAAAAACTTGCTGGATAAGTTGGCGGTTCATTCCGCTGTGGCGACCCCGAATTAATAAAGGGACTAAGCCAACAAGAAAAGGAAAGGAATATTAACAATGGCATGCTTGATCAACACGATTGGTTCAGGCCGGGGCATGTCCGGTCAAGCTCCTCCATCCGGGTGATGTTACGTAATTTGCAACAGGTGATGTGGTGCTCTCCACGTGTAGCCAAACATTAGAGCGAAACAGACGGCAAAATGGGAAAATGTAAGTTTGCGTAGAATAACGAGTTTAAACAGTGGCTGAACCCTGACGCATCATTTATTCTTTCAAGCTTCGTTTCTTCCAAGCTTATCTGAGTTCTGTTGCATTGTTGTGCTTCATTGATTTATTTAACTACAACTGTTTATTATGTTAAAGGCTTGATACTAGAACTTGAAGTGGCGATGAGGTCTTAAAATATTCTAAGAAGGTCTTCAGGAAGTCTTAAAAAGGTATTTAGGATTCCTGCATATACCCTGTTAGAGATTTTGGTCCATATTGACATGATAGCATCACGCAGTTGCATTTGTCAGCTGCACATCCATGATACGAATCTCCCTTTCCACCGCATCCCAAGGGTGCTCTATTGGATTGAGTTCTGGTGACTGTGGAGGTCACTGGGGACATTGACATGTTTAAGAAACCAGTCTGAGATGATTCGTGCTTTATGGCATGGCTATCAGAAGATGGGTAAGGTGTGGTCATAAAGGGATGGACATGGTCAGCAACAATACTCGGGTAGGCTGTGGCGTTGACACGATGCTCAGTTGGTACTAATAGGCCCAAAGTGTGCAAGAAAATATCCCCCACACTATTAAATCACCACCACCAGACTGAACCGTTGATACAGGATGGATACATGCTTTCATGTTGTTGACGCCATATCTTGACCCTACCATTTAAATAAAGAATTTGAGATTCATCATTTTTCCAATCTTCTGTTGAACAATTCTGGTGAGCCTGTGCCAATTGTAGCCTCAGTTTCCTGTTCTTATCTAACAGGAGTGGCACACAGTGTGGTCTTCTGCGGCTGTAGCCCATCCGCCTCAAAGTTGGACGTGTTGTGTGTGTTCAGAGATGCTCTTCTGCAGACCTCAGTTGTATCGAGCGGTTATTTGAGTTACTGTTGCCTTTCAATCTGCTTGAACCAGTCTGGCCATTCTCCTCTGACCTCTGGCATCAACAAGGCATTTGCACCCACAGAACTACTACTCACTGGATATTTTCTCTTTTTCAGATTATTCTCTGTAAATCCTAAAGATGGTTTTGCGTGAAAATTCAAGTAGATCAGCAGTTTCTGAAATACTCAGACCAACCCGTCTGGCAATAGCAACTATGCCACATTCAAAGTCACTTAAATCCCCTTTCTTCTCCATTCTGATGCTCGGTTTGAACTGCAGCAGTTCGTCTTGATCATGTCTACATGCCCAAATGCATTGAGTTGCTGCCATATGATTGGCTGATTAAAAATTTCCGTGAGCAAACAGTTGGACAGGCGTACCTAATAAAGTGGCCGGTAAGTGTACAAGTGAATGATTTGATAGAAAATAAAAAATAATAAAAAATAATAATAATAGCAGATAAAATAACCCAAATCAAGACAAATTAATTTCTGCTAAAATTGCACGTAAGATGAGCACTGCTTTTTCAGCTGGAACAGACAGTTTGACTGAAGCAAACAAAAAAAAAAACACCTGCATCTGGGCACTCTTGCTTTTAAAATGTCCCTATCAGTGTTACGGGCAAACATATGCTCTTGGTTTTTCCAGCATTGGAGTAGAAATTCAGGCGTTTATCACAGACCACTGGTTGCACTGTTCTCGGTCCAGCTCGAAAGCTCCGTCTCCCACCAGCTGCTGAGTGATAAAACACGGGCCTAAAGTTGATTCGAAAGCAGCTTGAACTGCTAAATATAAAGTGCTGTGAGATTAACTCCAGCACCTCGTCTCGTCTCATCACAGAACAGAACAGCTCCAGTTTCAGTTTGTTTAGCAACACGCCGAAAATCCCTTCTGTTCATTATGTCACTCATATCTGTCACAGTAAACAATCAAAGAAAAATACAAACATCACAAACATTGAAACACTGCGTTACGGCCTGTGCTCAAGCAGAACACGTTTTAAAATAACGTTAATAGTTGTAGAATTTGTATTTGTAATAATAATAATAATAATAATAATAATAATAATAATAATAAAAATTTATTATTATAAATAATAAATGATATGTCTATTTAAATTAAGAATTATTATTATTATTATTATTATTATTATTATTATTATTATTATTATTATTATTATTATATTGTTATAAAATTATTAGTATAATCTACTGTACATTTAAATAAAATTTATTTTTAATATGAATAATAATACTAGTAAAATTAATTTGTCATAATACTATATGATTAATATACTATTTAATATTTACAATAATAATAATAATAAAAATAATAATGAATAAAATTATATTATTATAAATAATATGTAATATGTATATTTGAAGTAATAATAATAATAATAATAATAATAATAATAATAATAATAATAATAATAATTATTATTATTATTATTGTTTTTAATAAAAATAGTATTATAATATATTGTAAATTTATATAAAATGAATTATAAATAATAGTAATAATACTACTAATAATAAAAGTATCATAATACATTAAAATTATATAATAATTATATAAATATAGAAATTTATACAAAATATAATATATTTACTTTAGTAACGATATCATGCCACTGTAAAAAAACACACTTTAATAATAATAATAATAATAATAATAATAATTATTATTATTATTACTATTATTATTATTATTATTATTATTATTATTATAAAGACATTATTATTAATAATAATAATAATAATAATAATAATAATAATAATATTAAGAAATAATGTAATATTTATTTGAGTTATAGTAATATTAAAAATACAAATATTTAAATAATTTAATTTCATATAAAAATAAATGATTAATAATAATAATAATAATAATAATAATAACAACAACAATAATAAAAATAATAATAATGATAAGTTATGTAAAGTAACAGGTTCACTTTTATTATACTGTAATATTATAGCATTCTGTTGAAAAAACACACACTTTCATTTTAACACCACTCTGTGAACAGCGGACACAGGGCATCTATTATTCATGCACTTTGTGTAATACAACACTGTTCGGAGCGCTAGGGTTTCAATCCTGCCTCTAATTTTCACTGTAACAACTAACATTTCCAACATTTCCTACAATGAACAAAGGGCCTTGGAAAAAAGCACGGTATATAGGGAGATCAGAGATCGGCGATGTGTGTTTGTGAGAGCCGTATGAACTCAATATGAAAGACAGACACATGCCGGAGCCGGACGGAGACCATGAATAAATAAAAAGAGGAGGAAAAACAGCCAAATCTCTTCATAATTGGTGTGATAAGGCGTAAATGACTGCCAGAGTTACTGTAGGAATCCCTGAAGCAAAGAGATATTTATGGCATCACTTTAAAACACATCAGGACAAAGGACATATGAGTAATAGCACAAACAACATCATCTGAACACAGCTCTTTTATTCAAGCCAACACTGCAAATAAAGCTTTTTCACATAGTTTTTGTTTTGTTTTAAATCAAAATGTCTAAAGATTCTTAAATCAAGAAGAATTTTCTAGACAAGCAAAAATCTAGTCAGAAATAATATGCTCTTTCTTAAAACAAGCACACTATTTTGCCAATTGGCTAAGCAAATTAATCTTTAATTACGCTGCAATTTAATGTCTTATATGTCTTAAGTAAGCTAAATAATCTGCTAATAATCTGTTAATAATCTAAACAAATGAGGAAAGTAAAATAATATATATATATATATATATATATATATATATATATATATATATATATATATATAATTTTATTATTTTCTTTTGTCTAGAAAATGCTTCTTGATTTAAAAAAGTAGAAATTAAATTATAATCATTCAATTAATATTTAATAATTAAATTATTTTGATTCATATGATTATTTTGTCTTAATTCAAGTAGAGTACTTTATATTTCAGTTTTTTATTCCTATTTTAATTATTTTGGTTGCTATTATTATTATGAATTATTTTTTTTATATTTACATAATTTTAAATAATAGTATTGTTTCTTTATTAAATTGAAATATTATATAGATTAATTATTAAATATAAATGTGCATATTATTATTATTATTATTATTATTATTATTATTATTAATAATTTGTTTTGTTAATAATTGATTTATTTAAAACTTATTATAAAATAATAATAAAATAATGGTATGAATTGTGTATAATAATAATAATAATAATAATAATAATAATAATAATATTTTTTTGATAATTATCATTATAACATTATACAATTATTATTATGTAATATAATTATTAAAATATAATATTGGAATAATAATAATAATAATAATAATAATAATAATAATAATAATAATAATAATAATAATAATAATATCTTGATAATAAAACATTATTATTATTATTATTATTATTATTGTTATTATTGTTGTTGTTGTTGTTTGCAATATAAACAATATAAAATTCTAATATTAATAATAATAGTAATATTTTATTATCATCATTATATTATCATCATTATTATACCGTTATTATTATTAATAACATTATTATTGTTGTTGATATATTGTTAAACAGCTTTTTCCACATTGTCTTATAAAATCTACATTAAATATGAGTTATTAATTATTCCTCTCAGCATGAGACATTTGCTTGTTAAGGCTCACTGAATAACATGCAGTGATGCATAAAACTTTATTGAAGCTTTACTCAAGTTGCACGATCTACAACATTTTTAAATACTGTCATTACAGTTATCATTTACCTACTTATCTTTATTTTGTCCAGCGCAGGATTAAATAACTCCACAAGCCAGCGTGATGATGTAAATACTAAATGTCTCCTTGAGGATTATCTTCATTATCTCCCTGATTATATTTGACAATGCTGTTGAGCCAACGTTTCCACATTGATTCCCACAATGAACTTTGCATCTCGGTGTGGGAGGAATGTCAGAGTTTTACACTGTATTTAAAGTCAAATATATTCAGCAGAGTTATCGGTTTGTTCGGGGTCTTATGCATGGGAGATTTCGAGCAGCATTGATATCGACAGTGATTAACTGTTTTAGATCGGTGTGTGCTGTTGATTTGATAAATACAATCATATCAGGTGATGGATTGCTGTTTGCAATTCTTTTGGAAATTGACATGAAGCATTACAGCGCAATATTTTAAAACATGTCATTAAAAATAATTCAAGTGAAGTTTTAGTTAACTAAAAAGTATTTTTATTGACATGTATGTATGTATGTATGTATGTATGTATGTATGTATGTATGTATGTATGTATGTATGCATCTCCAAGTCTGTTCTGGCCTTGTTGGGGCTGTTAATTTTGTGAAATTATGTGAATTTTAATAATATTAAATTATAATTTTTGTATTCATATTTATGGGAACGCCGTGGATCTTATTTAAAATACCTAATTTATATAATAATAATAATAATAATGATATTTTTTATAACTATTATTATTATTATTATTATTATTCCTACAACAGCAATAATAATAATGATAGTAATAATAATAATAATAATAATAATACATTTTTATTATCATCTTATTATTTTTTTATTACTATCAGTATTATTATGTAATATACATTTAACAAAACAATAATGCTTTATTATTATTATTAACATTATTATTATTATTATTATTATTGTTATTATTATTATTATTATTATTGTATTAAGAATTATTGATATTATTAGTATTATTAATATTAAAATTTTATTATCATCATATTATTATTAAATATATTATTAACATCCATATTATCATGTAATATACATATAGCAATATAATAATATTATTAATGATAATAAATAAATAAATAATAATTATACCAATAATAATACAATATTAATAATAAATGATGATTATTATTATTATTATTATTATTATTATTAGTAGTAGTAGTAGTAGTAGTATTACCATTGCTACTATCATTACTATTATCTACCATACATATAACAAATTATTATTATTATTATTATTTTTTTTAATCATAATAATAATCATAATAATAAATATGGCAAAATAATATTATTATTATCATTATTTTAATTGATTTATTATTATTATTATTATTATTATTATTATTATTATTATTATTATTATTATTATTATCATCTAACATATAAATATAGCAATATAATATTTTGCCAAATGTCACATTTTCCAAATAAAACTGAAAATAAACAAATGCATCGCATCTCATACATCGTTTCCATTCAATTTTGCACATCTATATACATGTTTCTTTTTGTAATGTAATATAATGTAATGTGTATTTATTTTGAATGCTGTACAGATCTCATCATTTCTGCTCTCTTTCTTCTATGTCCACAGATGGACCTCTAGGACCCCGAGGCCTGGTGGAGGCCACAGAGATGTGCACTCAAGAGTGTCTGGTTCTGGGACACTCCGACAACTGTTGGATGCCGCCGAGCCTGACCTCATACCCATCACCCAAGTCCCCCGTATCCTCCTTTAACACCCAGAAGGAGTGGGCGAAAGAGAGACTCCTGAACGGACACACTCTGAGCCGCAGCTGGAAGAGTGACCGCGTGGGACAGGAGCCGTTCGGGGACCGCAAGACCTTCGGGAGCTCCGAGGGACATTTTGGGAGCGGCGGTGGCGGTGTTCATATGGCCGACATCCCATTGGCCAGCCTGAAATCTTACCAGCCTGCATCCAGCCCCGACAGTCCTAAAGAACAGCAGCTTTAAGAGCTTCTTCTTTTTTTTCTGGTTTGGGATTCGTTTATTGTATTCTTCGTTTATCCCTGCGACTTTGGAGAGCTTTAGTCCATTCCGGTTTTCTTTCTTAGATTGATTGCTAATGCGGTGTGATAGTTACGTGTATGGAGTAGACCTTAGACTTTTAAACGCTTATGCAGGACAGTATACTATCGAATCCGAATTTCCCTTCGAACTCATCACGGATTGCTGCAAAATCGACATTCAATGGAATCATCGTATACTTCGTCTTGAACAGAGACCGCAAAAACAAACGTTCAAGATTAAAAACAGGGCTGTGCTCTATGTATTATGATTATTAAAAAAAAGGAAAAAAAAAACATAATAACGGCTGACCAATATATACAAATATTGTGACGTGGTTGTTTTTTTGAGATGTTTTGGGACTATATTAATCAACACCATCCAAGAAAAGTGGAAAGTGAGAAAGCGTTGTGCTGATAACACTGTTTAGTGGAAATCGTTTTAGTCTGTCATCGTCGACGTGTTTGTAAATAGGACTTAATACTAACCGATTTTATGTACTTGTAATAATCACATGGGATAGATCAGTGAACCTGACAGCTGTCTTTTATCATTCGTCGTACAGGACGCCTTGTTTTTATTGGCTTTTTTTGTCATAAACGTCATCGTCTTCTAGAACTGAGGACCACCGTCTGGATTTGGAAAGCAAAATACACGGATGTAAACATGTTCCTGCAGCCCCTTTGGAGACTTAAAGGGATAGTTCACCCTTAAAAAGTTACAAGTGTTGGTTTATTTGCTCACCTTCAGGCTATTTGGGATGTACAGCAGCTTATAAGGGTTAATGTTTTTCCTTCTCTTCAGTATACGATTAGAAAATAGTTTAAAGTGCTTGGCGATTGGTGATTCATAAAATGGTCATAACTTTGAGAGTAAAAAAAAACATTCATTCATACAGTTTCCTTTACCTTAGTCTCTATTTCAGAGGTCGCCACAGTGGAACGAACCATCAACTAGGCATGGAACAATAACCATGTTAAAGGTATACCGCGATTTAGAAAAGTTAAGGTTTTAAAACCATCAACATTTTCTGCTATACCATTTTTGAGGTACAGTTGAAGTCAGAATTATTAGCCCCCTTCGATTTCTTTTCTTCTTTTTTAAATATTTTCCAAATGATGTTTAACAGAGCAAGGACATTTTCACAGTATGTCTGATAATATTTTTGTCTTCTGGAGAAAGTCTTATTTGTTTTATTTCGGCTAGAATAAAAGCAGTTTTAATTTTTTTAAACACCATTTTAGGAACAAAATTATTATCCCCTATAGGATATTTTTTTCTCGATAGTCTACAGAACAAATTATCATTATACAATAACTTGCCTAATTACCCCAACTCGTCTAGTTACCCTAAGTGACCTAGTTACACCTTTAAATGTCACTTTAAGCTGTATAGAAGTGTCTTGAACAATATCTAGTAAAATATTATTTACTGGCAAAGATAAAATAAATCCATTATTAGAAATGAGTTATTAAAACTATTATGTTTAGAAATGTGTTGAAGAAATCTGCTCTCCATTAAATAGAAATTTGGGAAAAAATAAACAAGCGGTCTAATAATTCAGGGGGGCTAATCATTCTGACTTCAAGTGTGTAAGATTTTTTTATTTTAGGACAACAAAAAGATCTCCAAAGATGCTGTTTTAAAATGTAAATAAATCCAAATATTTAATTTTTTTTTCTAAATTTAAATATATTGTGTACAAAGGTGAAAAAGTTTTTTTTTTTTTTTTTTTTTTTACCCAGACATTTAAAAAGAAACTATTTTAGAGCAGTAATCTCAATACCATGAAACAGTGATATTTATATCCAAGGTTATCATACTATCAGAATCTTATGCCCATGCCTACCATCAACTGCTCCAGCATATGGTTTATGCAGCGGATGCCCTTCCAGCCGCAGACCAGTACTGGGAAATACCCATACACACTCATACACTACAGCCTAGGCTGCACGATTCTAGCTAAAATTAGAAATTACAATTTCTTTTGCTTAAAATCAAGATCACGATTTACTGAAAATGTTGCATGCAGAACTGTTGGAAAATAATTTATTTGTGTTGAATTTTAACAGGCGAGGCAGTGGCGCAGTAGGTAGTGCTGTCGCCTCACAGCAAGAAGGTCGCTGGGTCGCTGGTTCAAACCTCGGCTCAGTTGGCGTTTCTATGTGGAGTTTGCATGTTCTCCCTGTCTTTGCGTGGGTTTCCTCCGGGTGCTCCGGTTTCCCCCACAGTCCAAAGACACGCGGTACAGGTGAATTGGGTAGGCTAAATTGTCCGTAGTGTGTGAATGTGTGTGTGATGTTTCCCAGAGATGGGTTGCAGCTGGAAGGGCATCCGCTGCGTAAAACCTTGTTGGATAAGTTGGCCGTTCGTTCCGCTGTGGTGACCCCGGATTAATAAAGGGACTAAGCCGAAGGTAAATGAATGAATGACTGAAGATGAGCAGACAAACAGCGGGTTTTTAATTTTTAGGGTTGAACTATCTTTTTTAACGAATGAATCCTGGATAATGTCAATCAGTCATGACATTGCACAATCGAGTCGATGAACCTGGCGAACGTATTTTTTCAAAGCTATTTTGTATTGTTGATGTAAATGCTCAATTTCTACTTACTGAAATGGAAAGCGTGATGTCTTTTCCTCCAAAAAAAAAAAAAGAAAAAAAGGGAAAAAAGAAGAACCATGTTACAATTCAACAGCAATATATTTGTAAATTCTAATTTCGAATGTCATTCTTGTACATGTTTCATTGAACTTGTGCTTTAATTGAGAGTAATTTTTGCAAGCTCTGAAAACTCAAATATCTTTTTTTTTTTTTTTTAATCTGAGGGGGGGTTTCTTCATGTATGCCCACGATTTTGACATGCGAGAGAAGTGTGTAGTTTTCATGTCTGTGAATTCATGAATTATGCTGCGTATTGTACCAATCTATGAGAAAAAAAAACAAACAAAAAAAAAAAAACAATCGCCGGCAGCCACAAGTCTCTGGATGCCGAACACAGTAAATGTTTGTCAGGCGCCAATATACTCAAGTCATTCCAGATTAAAATATATATATGAATATATATATACAAATTGTCCAAACTAGGAGAAGGTAATAAAAGATGCGTTAAGATGAGCATGTGCGTAATTCAACGACTGAGATTTCATTTTGATCTGTATTTTTATTCTTTTATTCCTGAATACCGTTCATTTTTTTTCACGATTTTTTCACATGGCATGGCAGCCAGTTCAAACGATGAAAACCGCATGCTTAATGAGACGAAATAGCTTTACAATGACTTAGTTTCACCTTCTTTTCATTCGGTTGATGATTATTGATTTGTAACAGTGAAGTCATTCATTTTGTATAGCACCTTTATGTTGAATCACGCTATATAAAACACACACACGCACACACACGCACACACACACACACACATGCACACACACACAAAAGGGTATAAAAACAATCTGAAAAGAGACAAGAGTGGTGTGAGTTGCTTTCAGCAGTATATTTGTCGGTTGTGGGGACGTTCGCCATCATAGATATTTAAACAGTTACTCCTTGTTACTGCTCTACAGGTATACCGCTACTGCAATAAATGTTTTCAATTCGTGCATGTTTGTGCCTTGTTTTGTTTCTAGCTGGATTGCCTCATCCTGTTTTTTGCATTAGCTTCATTGAACACAGGGGTCTCAAACTGCCGGTCGTGGGCCATTTGTGGCCCCCCACTCTTCCCCCCTCCGGCCCATAACTGACGTCAAAAATGTAACTATTTTTGAATTACTATCATTGTTGTGGAGTCGCTTTTAGCCACTTGTGGTTTTGACCCGCCTCCTACTGGACATTTAAAGTACTGTACTGTATGTTTTGGTTACTTACGATTTCTCTCAGCGAGCGGTCGAGAGTAACGCACATGCAGATTATTTCTGGGGTTGATTTAAACATTAAAATATATGTCCGTAAGTGCTCTGTTTTTCGTAAGTTCTATTTTTGTAAATATTCAATAGTCATTAAAATGTTATGCTGTTCACACCAGACCCGGAACGTGCAGAAAAACCGCGCTATTCGCGATTTGAGTTTACTCCCTTCATTCGCGCGTCAAACCCCGCTTCATTCACATGTCAAATCCGCTTCATTCGCATTTCAAATTTACTTCAGAACAGACGCGGATTCGCGCGATGGGCAGGGCTTCTGTCTTCCCGGTGACTCTAGCTTTGTTGCTAAAAGGCTAACATGGATTTTATGTAGAAAATAACAGTGTTTATGTACTTTATGAAGGCTGAAAAACAGCGTCGATACGTTTAGGGCCGTGACTGAGTCCACTACATGCTTTTAGAGGTGCATCCAGCTCTGTGAGCTCATAAACTCCTCCAGAAACTGAACCTGGATTACGGAGGCTTTTAGCGGTGCTTCTGACTGAGCCAGGCCCAGTTTGATGACTTGTTGTCTGTGTCGCCTGGAGGATTTCCCCCGGGACACCATCAACTGGTTCTACGTCACAATCACGCCCCAACAAGAGCAAGCTTCTGATTGGTTAACGCGGTGCGAATGTCCGCTGAAGTTCAGATTTTAGAACTCGAGAGATTCGCGCAAAACACTCATTAAGCACGTCAAACACGCAAAACGCTCAATTTGCCTCTCGCATATTGCACTATTCGCACCGCGCCATTCGCGTCATTCCCGCCGTGCCGCAGGATGTCTATTTGCACGTTTGCATTGATTTAACATGTAAATCACTCGCGCTTGACGCGCGTTCCGCGTCTGGTGTGAACGCAGCATTATCGGTTTTACCAATACAATCTCAAGGCAATTCAACTTATTCATTTAGTGGCTAATTCGTATGAATTCGTACGATCTAATTCATACAATTTAGTACGATTTGCTTATCTCCCAATGACGGTTGGGGTTAGGGGTGGGGTCTCCTTTTTAAAATCGTACCATTTCGTACGACTGAACTCGTACGAATTCGTATGAATTAGCCACTAAACTGGCTAAACGTAAAATACTTACGTTTTCTCGTGAGATCAGGCTGGTTTTACCTGTATTGTGTTGTACAAACACCTCTTTATCGCTTTATGGCTTATATCGTTTAAAAAAAAAAAAAGGATATTGAGAAGAGCAATTGCCAGAAAAGTCACCCAATCTGCTCTTTTGGTTAAGCAACAATTGATTGGGATAGAGTAATAACAATTGATTATTATGCCTATTATTAAATTGTAATATTTTCATAGCAATTTAAACTACCTCTTCAATATGTACAATAAGAAACAAAATGAAGAAGCTTTGACTGCATATACTCTGAGGAAGAATGTCTGAGTACATCAATTACATCAGGTTTCCACTTTTTTGTTGTGCTTGAATGTTAAAGCGGCCCTCCTATGAATTGTCAGTCACTGATATGGCCCCCTGCCATTTTGAGACCCCTGATTTAACAGGTCTTTTTTATGGTTATCAAACAATTTGTATGCTCATTGGTTGATGTTACACAGCTTATTAAAATTTAATGGACATCTAAAATATCAACATGTGGAACATGGGCTCATTCTGAAAATGTACCTCTGTATATATTTCTGGAGAACACGATATTATGTAGCCAGAAGTACGAATGGCTGCAATTCATCTTTAAAACGAACGCTTTGGAGCGATATGACGCCATTTCTCTTCGTGCTTACCAGCTGACTGCTTCATATGGACGGCTTTCCCACTGTTACCAGATTATCCAGTGGCTCGCAGCGTATGTTGGCAGACCTGAGACGCAGAGAGGAGTTGACCGTGAAGATGGGGTTCGAGTTTATCAAAAATAAAAAGCCAAAACATAAAACAAACAAGTAAATAACAGGGTGAGAATGTGGTAAAATCTGAAAATGTGGTAAAAAATCAGGCGAGGGCTTTTCTTTTTCTGGATTGCTTTTGAAAATACTATCAGTTGGTCAATTGGTGCTTTTTAAAACACTATCGGTTTAGTTTAGGGAAGAGGGTGGTGAGGGGATTGGTCGGTCAGTCTGTCAGTCAACAGCTACGCAAATGGCATTTGCAAGAGAATTTTTAGATCTAAAAATGCTTAGAATTCAAATCACCTTTATTTCTATAGCACTTTTACAATGTATATTGTGTCAAAGCAGCTTCACATAGAAGAACATAGTAAATTGAAACAGTGTAGTTTAGTTTTCAGAGTTTAAGTTCAGTTCAGTGTGGTTTAATAATCAATACTGAGAGTCCAAAAACTGAAGAGTAATCTATCGATGCACAGCTCTACAGATCCATAGTAGGCCATTGGCAACAGTGGCGAGGAAAAAACTTTACCAATTGGCGAAAGTGAAGAAAAAAAAAACCTTGAGAGAAACCAGGCTCAGTTGGGCACGACCATTTCTCCACTGGCCAAACGTCTTGTGCAAAGCTGCAGTCTAAGCGCCGGAGGCAGGAAGCCTACCAAAGTAGTTGCTCAGGATACGGCCTGGTCCAGGATATGGAAACCTTGAGATCATCTTTTGCTTTTGAATTTTATGACCTCGAGCAGTCTAGGCTATTAGAAATAGAGCTGTGTGATGAAGTTTGCTTTCACTTTCAAATTCCTATAAAGCATTTTGCATTTTGGTTTTAAAGATGATCTGCCTGCGATGTCAGGTTTGCTGAGAAATAAAATATAGTTTGGGTAAGAATTTGGAGCAGATCGATGTCCTACATTACCACTGCAGTTAAAATTACAGTACGATGTTAAGTTATTGGCTGCTGCTATGCTCAAGTAAAATTATTATTAAACCCCTGCCTATTTCATGATAAAATAAATTAATAAATAAATAATAAAGACTAATGATAATGACAAAAGTAGCCAAGATTTTTGTTTTGACACAAAATCTGACAATACATCTAGTCGTGGTTTTGTTTTGACCCTAAACACACATAATTTCACCTCTATTATTCAGGTTATTTTTTTTTTTTTAGATAACTAAAAAAAAAATTAATAAGAAAAATAAAAGAAAAAAAAAACATTAAAATTAGGATGCAACTTATACCAAATGAAATTCGTTTCAATAAGAGGATTTTTAAATAAAAATATAGCCAAGGCTGTGGTTAAAAACAGGTCTGACTCACTCCTTTTCTTCCCGCGTATGCCGTCCCATTAACAAACCCTTATTAAATTACAATAAACATATTGCACAAGACAATGTGATATTTATTATTAAGTATTAAAGACAAAGTACTAAAGACACAAATAACCAAAGTTTTTGAAAACAAAAATCTGATAATTTTGTTCTCTATTTAATTCATTATTTGTATTATTATTATTAATATTACATTTTAATGTGTTTATAGTAAATAAATGTTGTTATAAATTGTTAATCCATGAAACTTGAAATCAGCACTAACTTGCATTCTATATTATAAAATCCTTTGTAATTCATTCATTCATTTTCTTTTCAGGTTAGTCCCTTTATTAATCCGGGGTCGCCACAGCGGAATGAACCGCCAGCACATTTTACATCGATGCCCTTCCAGCCACAACCGATCTCTGGGAAATTTTTTTGTAATTCTATTACTAATTATTTTGTGCATAAATCAATTGAACCCTTTTGTAAAGAATTACCAATTTCTTTAATAAGATTCTCCATGCAAAAAGAACATGAGCAAGATATGGAAACTTTGGGGTTTCTGCCGAGTTCTTCATGCACACATTCCGGTCATTATAAACAAAAATACCATTAACACTCTCTGACCTTTGTGTCCAGTGACTACTATTCAGACGGCAGATCACAAGTCAGTGTGGGCCGACTTCTCGTTTAGCTTTCTCTCCTCGTTCACTTGTTCGCCGTGTTGTGTTTTTTGGCGGTGGCGTTTTGCCCGAGCCGTCAATAGAGTTTTTGTTTACACTGTCTGGTGCTTGTGCTTTGGCTCTGAGGCAAATTGCTAGGAAGTGAATTTAGCATGAAACTGATGCCCGGTAATGAAGGCCAAGCATACAGGCGAGCAGTTGGAGTAATTATATTTCTTTTGCTCTCCCCCCTCCGCCTTTTTTTCTTCTTCTTCTCTCTCTGGTTTCTCCTCCTTCTGTTGATATGTTTATCTGGCCTCCCCCAGTGGACCTGCTTAAATTCTTATTCTCCACGCTAGCTATCGACTTGGGCTAGAATAGCTTCTGAAAAGCTTCAAAGCTAATTGCCTTGGAAGTGCAAGGGAAGCAAATTAGTGTCACACCGCAAGAAGTGAAAGAAACGTTCCCGCTTCCTATTCATATGGCTTTGTGAGAGGAATGTGCGATGCGCACCGGGCCGAAGATCCGACCAACAGGCCCAACTGAGATTTGCTCCAAAGAAAGTCTGCAAAATGTTGGATTTTCTTGAGTGTTCATTGGTTGAGGATGAGAAACAGAACAGGGGTTGTGTGCAATATCAATAGGGTGGAAAATAATGAGCAGGTGCGTCTCTTTGTGCGGATCGGGAGCAGGAAAACGTGATCCCCGGTTTGTATGGATCCATGCTGTGGCCAACGACACCGAACGCAGGAGTAAGTGGATTTTCTGTCGTATTGAAAACCCTCACGCAGTTTCCAAACCCTGTGTGACTGTCGTTTTTTCTGTGATAGATTTAAAACAAGTTACACGAAATGTTCATGCTGCTCGTCTGTAAAAATTGTAAGAACCAGATGTCAAACCTATAACAATATATATAACAGTTCATTAACTTTTTTTTTTCTTTCTGCTTCATCTGTTTTAAACTAATTTTAGTAGACACTTTTTTTAATTTCATTTATGTATTCTGAAATGATGCATGTAGTTTGGTCGATTTCATTTTATTTGTACGTATACATTCTTTCCTGTCATTCAGACCAGCAAAACAATCCAAAAAAGGTGGGGCTGTTTAAGGCTAGTGATCAGGTAAATTAGTTAACGATGTAATTTGAAACAGCTGATATCAATAGGTGATTTTAATAATGATTTGGTACAAAAGCAGCATCCAAGAAAGGTCTAGACCTTTAGCAGCAAAGATGGGCCAACGATCGCCAGTTCGCAAACAAATACATGTGAAAATGATTGAAATGTTTAAAAATGATGTTTCTTAATGAAAAACAAGGACATTTGGATATTTCAACTTCATCAGTCCATAACATCATTAAACGATTCAATGAATCTGGAGGAATTTCAGTGCACAAAGAACAAGGGCGCAAGCCTAAGCTGAACAACCGTGATCTCCGATCCCTCAGGGGGCGCCGTTTCAAGAATAGTCATTTATCTATAAGCCATATCACCACATGGGCTCAGGACTACTGTGTAAACCTTTGTCAAGTACCACAACGCCAGTTAAAACTTTACTGTGTCAAAATGAAGCCCTATGTTAACAGTGTCCAGCAGTGCCATAGACCTCTCTGGGATCAGGGGTATCTGGGAAAGACCTGGGGCCTCATGTACGAAGTCTTGCGTGGAAATCATACTAAAACATTGCATACGCACAAAGCTGTAAATGTGCGTACACATAAAAAAATTCAGATGTATGAAACACTGCGTACGCTGAATCCCACGCATATTATTTTGTACATCCGAATGAACGTGAAACTGATCGCAACACGCACGAGCACAAAACCCCTCCCTGCCTCCTCCCCCGTATGAATATGCTAATGACTCTACTTTGGCAAAACCAAAGGGAAAAAGCAATGGCAAAAGCATGCGAAAAGAGAAACTTTGAACAGAATGTGAATTAGAGGTGCTCCTTTCGGAGGTAGACTGGAGAAAAACTGTGTTATTTGCAAGTTTGTCCTCCGGAATTAATAACAAAAGAAAAAATTGAGTGGGAGAGTTTAGCTGATGCGGTTAACACAGTTGGGTCTGAACATCGCACTGAGTGTAGTAAACAGGAAATAGTGTGATTTATATGTGTAAAATATTGTAGTACCCTTAACAGTCTCTGTGGCGCAGCTCGAAAAACGCAAGTCAACATGACTTGACACGTTGAAGCATGAACTTGGTTCGAATCCATCGTCTGATGAACTCATTTTCCTTTTTTTCCCCCACTGCATATCAGATTTTGCCTACTATTTATCACGCAGAAGACAAGTAGTAATCATTAATAAGTTTGCACATCATATTCTATTTGCACATTTATTGAATGAAAATGTTTCTGATTCACACATGCAAATTCATCTTCAGATGGCGCCTTTAAAGCAATGTGCCTGCAGTAGATCGCTCAAATTACATTGGGAAAACAGGCGACTGCTGCAAATTAAGCTTTAATGTTTAGCTGGTCAACTGTATGGTATGGAAACCTTATATACTTGCTAGATGAACCCGTCTCATACAGCTGCCATTGCAAGGCTCAGACACTTTGTAGAGTGCAATTTAACACAACTGCCTCTAGGAGTCACCAATGGAAATAAAACAGAGATGCACAAAAAATGTGCGTACGCCAGCCATAAAGCTGGCGTGGAGCTGCGCACATTCCCACGTTCAGTTCATCGTTAGTAAATCCAAACGTGAGCGATTCTGAGCGTGAAACCTGGCGTACGCAAAGTTTTTGTGCATACGCAGTGTTGATACATGAGGCCCCAGGACAGATGAATCAGTATTAGGGGAAAAATGGCAAAAATAGACGCTGTGTGATCCAGATAAAAAAAAAAAAAAGGATCATTCAGACAGTTACCAGCAACAAGTGGGGTTTTGTCAATTCCCTTGGCAAAGGTAACTTGCACTTCTGTGATGGAACCATTAATGCTGAAAAGTACATAGAGATTTTGGAGCATATGTACAATATGCTAATAATAATGATGGCCTTAAAATAATTGTTAAAATGGTAAAAAATGCCTTAAACATCATTTGAGACATATTTGCAAAAAGAATAAAAAAGATTGTCATTGATCTAAACATTTTTGCCTTTAACTGACTCAATAATATGTGCAATAAAAAAAATAAAAACATTTGAAAACAAAATATGATTTATTATTTGCATTTGGTTTTGGTGATTGTTACATCCGAACAGTGACAGAGAGCCTGTGTTTTCAGAGCCTTCTCTCCCTCAGCAACAGTAATGATGCGGCCAGACAGAGTGTTTAATGAGAGGACAACGGGGCTCAGCCACAATATGGATTTACAGCATTTTGAGTCAAACTACATGCAGCAGAAACAGCAGGTGATGCAACGGCGAAACCGAGAAAGCCCAAAAGTTCAGCTGTGTCCGGAAAAAAAGTAGGTTTGTGATAAAAATGTTGCGTCTGTGATCATTTAAGTAGAGACGCTAAGGGAAAAGTAGAGATGATAAAGAGACTGGCAGGCTTTTTTGTTTTATCCAGCGTGTAATATAACCAGGCTTTTTGAATTAGCACAAAGAAGACAAATCGACTAGATTTAATATGGTGCGATTTGAGAGAGAGAGAAAAAGTGAAAATAATAAAAACATGACAATTAAATTCTCAATATGAAAAGGTGCTTTGTGAGCTATATATAGCTGCAAAACTGAGCAAACAAGCAAAAGAAAAATCATAATACAATCAGGATGAGTTATTTTGATGCGTTTTAGGCTGTGTTCACTCGGCAGATTACGTTTGATTCAAATGAGCTCTGGTATGACTGCTCAGTTCATTTCAATCCATTTAAACACTGCCATCTGAACGCGATATGCTAATGAACAAATGAATCAAGACTCACAAAAATCATCTGGAGTGTAGCCCAACGGTCCTACTGCACCCATCCCTTTTCTGAGCTGGGATCGAACCATGATTCTTGCTGTTAACAAGGAGGCTAAAGATCATGGCCTCTAGCGTCTGTCGCTAGAGCACCTTTTGAGGTCAGAGTAGTGAGGTGCTGTTTAGTGGCTAATTCATGTACGAAAATGTATGATTTTAAAAAGGAGGCATGGCACCAGACCCCACTCCTAACCCCAACCGTCAGTGGGTAATAAGCAAATCGTACTAAATTGTACCAATTAGATGGTATGAAATCAAACGAATTAACCACTAAATCAAAACTTGTCGTGAGATTGTGTTGGCACGAGGCTTGAAGCAGCAGTGCCGCAATAGTTTCGGCGCTGGGTCTATTTTTGCTATGCTGCTCACGCTCAATAAAAGTGACAGTGCATCGATAATGACCAAAAAACACATTGAATGACAGTAAAAAGTAGCAATTTTACCAAATAAATGCAGCAAGAATATCCACTGACCTATATATAGTCAATCAAATTAACTTAAACAATTAAAAAACGGCAACAAATATTCATTTGGGAACAAACTACAAAACCAAATGTAAAAAAAAAAAAATTAGTATTAGTTTTCCTAAGTTGAACACTACTTTAATCATGTATACATATCATTATAACTACATTGTATAAATATTATTAGGCCTACATCATCATGATAATTAAAAACAAAATGACATGATATCACAGGCGATTGTCTTCTGACCGAGTGCACCTGAAAAGACATGACAGAGACTCCTCAGAGAGTGAGAAGTATACAGTTCTTTAGGATCTATAAAATTTGTAAAATAAAGAGGTGCAGGTTAAGGAAACAGCACAGGAGGAAGTTGCCACAGGCGTTGGTACAGATGAAAATTAAAAAAGTGTATTTATAAAAAGATAGCTAACTAGATAGAATAGTCAGAGAAAGATTGAGCCTGCTCTCTGCACGCGCTGCTCACGCCCTGTTGCACTTGTGGTGTGAAACAGGTAAAATGTTTGTGATTAAGATGTACAGTATTTAAATGTTCACATCACTCACTGTAAGGGTGCTTTCACACCTGTGAATCGATTCAGTTGTTCCGAAACAAAGATTAAAATTGTTACATTGTTGCTCTTTGCTCTTGGAGCGGTTCGCTTTCACACTGCAAAGTTTCTAATCGGACCAAAAGAGCTAAAACAAGTCACGTGTGAGTAAACTCTCCTTACATTGGTCAGAGTGTCAGGGTTTATTTCGCAGCATCCCGCTAAGCTGTCAGGAGAGGTGGTGGTTTGATGGTGATTGACAGGGTGCGCGCGACGTGTCTGAGGAGAGATGCGGTGGGGAGGGGTGAGAAGGGTGCGCGACGATGCCTATTTGAGGACCGGGAGGGAGACGCGAGATTACCGGGAGATCATCACTCGTTTGCGGGCATCCGGAGACTCGCGAAACTTCCCGCCCTACTCATAATTCTCTCTTCATATAGCCGTATGCCTATTACATATCCATAAAACACTGTGATATAACCGCGCTCGGATCGGATCGCTTTCTCACTGCAATCGAACCGCTCCAGGGTTCATTTCAATCGAGCCGAGACCACCTCATTCAAGCGATCTCGGAGCGATTACTTTGGCGCGGAACTGAGAGCGATTGCCCTGTTCACATATGCCAAACGAACCGCGCTAACTGGGCAAACGAGATACGTTCCGAAACAAAAGTGTAGGTGTGAAAGCACCCTAAAACTGTTTGAAAATGAAGTTACTCAAAGTATATCTATTTTTATGCAATTTCTAAAACACTACTTCTTGCTGTTTTGCCATATTAAAGAAGCACATCAATATGCTGCTGCTTAAATGTTTCAGTAACTTGCTGATGGACTGTCTAATAGCATATCTCAGCAACAACTCTCAAGATGAATTGATCAATTATTCAACATATTTTCCAGCTGGGGGTCTAGTGGTCCTATGAACATGTCTCCTTCATCCTGGTGTGAATCCGGTTTTCAGAACTGTAAACATACACATCCCAGAAGGCCGTTTGAGCAGAAATCCTCCGTTCAGGCTACGCTACATACTGCGTTAATTAGTCCCATTAGTTGCACTCGCATTTGAATTGGTGCATTGGTTTAGATTACATATTAAGGTTGAGGATTTTATTTATGCCTACCATAAGGCTGGATAATCATTTCATTAAACTCGTAAAGGAATAAGTGGCCTTAAGTGGGAAACAGGTAAACAGGCAATTAAGAATGGGTGAATGAGAGTAAATATGTCTATGCCCTTGTACACAAACAGCATAAAAGAGCCTGGAGAGCATAGATAGGAAATAACAGTCCAAGAACACGAATGTGTACTGCAAAAACACTTACAAGTTAATAAATCTCATTGGTATACACTTCAGTGAAGTGCAACCATTGCTTAATGCTGTATTTATTGATGCACCAGTGTCTTATAAGAATACTGCAGAAAAATAATGCTTGAGGGAAATTGATCAGCTCTTTAACCGCCTTTGGCACAGTACGGAGAGCTGCAGGGTCTTTCAGAGAATTTGATTCAAGCTATGAAACAGAATCAGTGACATCTAGATCATGTCACATTTCTTTCTGTGTTTAAATCACTGTAAATGTTGCCGTCGGCACTCAGTTTTAGGCTCCTGAAGTTACAAAAAAGGCCAGACACAAGTACATTGTTGCGTTCGCAAGTGTGTGTGTGTCTCTCTTTTCCTCTGCACAGGCCTTAATCAATTCAATTCAGCTTTATTTGTATAGCGCTTTTACAATGTAGGTTGTGTCAAAGCAGCTTCACACAGAAGATTATAGTGATTTAAAACAGTGTCATTTCAGTTTTCAGTGTTTAATTTCAGTTCAAACTAAGGATAAAAAAAACCTTGAGAGAAACCAGGCTCAGTTGGCCATTTCTCCTATGGTCAAACATCTTGTGCAGAGCTGCAGTCTAGGCGCCGGAGGCTGGAGAACGCTGTACGTCAGCGAAGACTCTTCTGTCCTTGGAACATCACAGGAATCAGTCTCATGCTCTCCACTCCTCCATGACCACCACAGCAGCTGCTCAGGATACGGCCTGGTCCAGGATTATGGAAACCTTTGGATCATCTCGTCGTGGTTCTTGGATCGCATCAGTGGCGCTGCAGTCTCTGGTTAGGCTTTACTGAAAGATAGGTATTTAGTTTAGTTTTGAACTGCGAGAGTGTGTCAGCCTCGGAAATCATCAGGAAGGCTATTCCAGAGTTTAGGTGCCAGAAATGAGAAGGCTTGACCTCCTTTGTTTGACTTTGCTCTCCTAGGTACTATGTTGGATTGCAGGGAGACAGAAGGTTGGTTAGATAAACAGGCGCTCGATTATTTAAAGCTTTAGATAAGAAGCAATATTTTAAAATCAATACAAAACTTAACTGCCTTCATTACGCACACAACATGCCCTGGGATTGGCTGAAGTGACCCAGGGTGTCTTTAAAAAAATTTAAAAAAACGAGTGAAGCAGGGGAGCGAGTTGGTTTGCATTTGGTGTATATTGCTGCAAAGCGTTATTTTTGATTGTGTATTCCCATTTTGGTGTGTTTGTAAATTTTGACTTTTGTTTGTTGTTTGTTTATGCGTGTTATTTTGATATGTGTATTTAGTTTCATTTGAGTGTTTAGGTAGATGATACTTGTGTTTATTATTTTTCTGTGGGTCCTCTCCAAGGTATTTGGCTTCATATATCTGTATTGCAAAGCCTATTGCTATTACTAACCTCCAGGGGGCGATAGAGTTTAATTCAAATGTCTCTGCCTTTAAACTCATTCGTTCAAACTTCATTTCTTTTTCATCGGCTTAAGGTCGGCTCACACTGTATGATTTTTAAAATCCTGAACGATTGTAGCATGTCAGACTGCATGAACATGGCTCTCATGTCACACTGTAAGATCTCAGCTGTCATAAAGTCAAACTGAATGACAATGAAGACGCGACAAACATGACAGAAAACGCAAACGCAGGGAAAACATGCAAACTCCACATGGAAAAGCCAACTGACCTAGCCGAGGCTCGAACTAGTGACCTTCAATTGGCAAATCTGTGTGGAGTTCTAGCATGTTCTCCCCGAGTTGGCGTGGGTTTCCTCTGGGTGCTCGGGTTTCATTCATTTTCTTGTCGGTTTAGTCCCTTTAATTATCCGGGGTCGTCACAGCGGAATGAACTGCCAACATATCCAGCAAGTTTTTATGCAGCGGATGCCCTTCCAGCCGCAACCCATCTCTGGGAAACATCCACACACACATTCACAGACAGACTCATACACTACAGACGATTTAGCCTACCCAATTCACCTGAACCGCATGTCTTTGGACTGTGGGGGAAACCGGAGCACCCTGAGGAAACCCACGCGAAGGCAGGGAGAACATGCAAACTCCACACAGAAACACCAACGGAGCCGAGGTTCAAACCAGCGACCCAGCGACCTTCTTGCAATAAGTACTGCACCACTGCCTCGCCAGTTATGAAATGCAATCCAAACTTTTTTTTTTTTTTTTGCTGGTGTAGTTAAAACTAAGAAAACCCTTTTTTTAACTGTTAGTAACTCTTTGCCATTGCATGTTTTAACACTTGTTAGGCACAAACATACCCAGTGTTAATAGGAACTACATAATTGTTATAAATAAAACATTCTTAGACCTTTTTTTTTAATATAATTACATATCCACTGTATGATGCTACATGGTGAGTAAACTTCATCTCACTCTCAGAAGAGGTGTCAAATCATATTCTTTATTCTGTCTGTGCTGAAAAGCCTCTTGTTTAGTGTTTTATGCATGAGTGTGTGAAAAGACAAAGGCTAAACAGCGTCTACATGCCGAGCTTGTCAAGGGAGGTAATTAACTGCACAGGGTAAAATCACCTACAGTGTTTCATGCTTTTTTAGGACACACAGAGTCCATCAGGAAACGTGTACAACCATCGCTGAGAGGAACCATCATTAGCAAGAGATTTTGCATGGCATTTTGTTGTTGGAGAATGGGTTTGTGTGTGTTTCGCGAAGTTAGAGAAAGTGTTAAAGAGAAAGAGATCAGTTTATTAACATTCAGAAAGCTTCAAGTACATGACCCTGAAAACATAAAATAGTCAAGACATCTTAACTTGGAAAATCCATAGTATCAGAAGACATGTATAATTTATGTTTCCAGTGTTTATTTGTACTGTATCTACATGAAAGTCTTGAAGAATTAGTTTAAAACAAAGTAATACTTGTGGATAAAGTTACACTAGCCTTCAGTTATGAAGGCTATAAAACTCTCTTCTGCTAACAAAGTCTGCATTTATTTAATAAAATACAGTTTAAAACATTAGAGTTCTGTGTTAAGCAAATGCTAAATAGTTTCTTCTGTTTTAAAATAAATTGTATTCCTGTAATTAAAATCTGAATTTTCAACATCCGTTCCCCAGTCTTCAGTGTCAGATGACCCTTCACAAATCAGCATTTGATCTGATGATTACGAAAAGTTTTGATGATCAGTCTCTATTTACATAGTAAAAAAAATTAAAATAAAATACTGGGTTCCACATTTCTTTCATGTTGTCTTAACACAAGTTGAACATAAAACCATTAATTTGTTCCCCCTAAAAAAAACAAATATTTGTTTTGTTTCGGCTCATTTTAAATAAGTAGTTTAAACAAGAAGCACACACAAAAAAATCTCTGTATATTGTTATTTTTGGATTTATTCAAACATAATTGAGTTTCTTCTGTTACACAAATATAGTTATTTTTTCTAAGAATGTTGAAAACTAGAAGCCATTGATTTAAAAAAAATAGTCAATTATTTCGGTTCCTATGAACGCCAGTGGCTGAAGGTTTACGAAATCATCTTTACAAAATATCAGTTTGCAAAATACAGGTTTACAAAATATCATCTTATGTGATCAAAAACAAAATAATAAACTCATAAAGGTCTGGAACCAGTTGTCGCTAATTGTCAAAACGAAACGCAACACAATTAAATAAAATTAAATAAAATTAAACAAAATAAGTAAAACAAACAGCAAAAGATTTAACAAAACAAAACAAAAAGCAAAGCAATAACAAAACGAAAAGCAAAACAATAAAATAAAACAAAACAAAAAGCAAAGCAAAGCAACAAAACAAAACAAGCAAAGCAAAGTAATACAAAAGAAACAAAGCTACAAAACAAAACAAAACAGCACTGCAATAGAATTCAACACAATAAAATAATACAACAACATAAAAAGAAAAGCAACAAAACAAGCAAAAAAGCAAAGCAGCAAAAAACAAAGCAACAAAACAATAAGCAAAGCAACTAAACAAAAAAGCAACAAAACAAAAAGCAAAAAAGCAACAAAACAAAGCATTAAAACAAAATAAATAAACAAAATAACAAAACAACATAAATAGAGCAAAAAATAAATAAATAAATAAAATAAAGCAACGAAAAAACAAAACAAAATAAAGCAGCAAAACAGAATAGCAAAGCAACAAAAAGGCAAAAAAACAAAACAAAACAATAAAACAAAACAAAATAACAAAACAAAATAACAAAACAACAAAAAACAAAACATAACAAAAACAAAACAAAACACATAAATCAAAACTGAACTGACCTCAAGCTTTTAAACTGTTTTCCACTTCTGTTTCAGTAATGCTTTGTGCATGCCAGAGAGGAAGTTGTGAAAGTTACAGTATATCATCAAACTCTTTTATCTGGAAAGATCAAGGAAAATTTGATCCCACACAATCTGAGTCCTTTAAGCCCCGTTGCTCTTTTGGGCATTGCAATGAGGCATAAGACTATATGTTTTTTTTTATACCTGTTTTCATTCCTCTCTCTCACTGTAACGCACAGCTACACTCTGAAAACATTGATATAAGACCAATTTGTGACAAAGAAGGGATTTGAGGATTCGCAAGGTACAGCATTACAGACACTCTTCGTTCTGTTTCCACAGGGGAGTGTGTTTGATTTTGTCGAGCAGCTGCAGTTCATCCTGCAAAAGCCTCTGAGCTACGTGCAAATACACGCTAAAGTGACTCTCGCGTTAAAATGGCTGCTTTCATTAGTTCCTTTCCACTTCTTCTCTATTTTTCACACCATCTCTGAAGGTCCACATTGCGAGCAGTAATCCAAATGTGTTACAACCAAAACCCAGTACAAAGTGTCAGCTCCATTTTCAGGCTGAATTCGGTTTCGAGGATAATTGTGCCTCAAAAAGCAAACTTTGTTTCACTGTGTGCCTGAAAACTTAGCTGCCAGCCTAAACAACATTTCCAGGTACCCTATATGCAGTGGATGCTACTTATGTACAGTCAAGAGCTCAGTCTTCAAAAAATTGATATGGCAAAAGTTATGTTAGTTAAGTAGCTATGGTTTAAAAGAACACTCTACACTGTGAAAATTAAGCAATGATACAATGATAAATCTACAATGATATTTTGAGCAGGCTCGACTTCACAGAAGTTAATTTAATTCAAAAATGTTTGATGGCAAAATCTACTTATCAAGTATATTTGACTTAATCCGGCCTTTTCAGTTAACTAAAAAGAAATGTGAAACAACTTCAACCACTGAAGTTGAATAAACTTAATACATTCCTTTGCAGCTGAAAACTCAACTTATTATTTTTTTAAATGTGCAATTTAAAAAAAAAAAAAGGCTATTTTTGCAAGTCTCCTATAGATAAAGTTGACCATTTTAAAGTAGAAATTTCATTCAGAAAGATTGGGAAATGGGTTTTAGAAGAGCTATTATAACCTAACAGACTCCTCCTCCTCACCAATTCTGTTTGTTGTCAAAACTGACAGATGGAGGGGGCTTGGTTAAGCATGTTAGCATAAAGCAGGTCGCACACCAGAAGCGCCGCTCTGTGACGCTCAGCGTCGCGCCATGCATTTCAGAATTATAAACATAGGTTTCTATCAGGGTACACACACCGGCGCTGCAAGTCAGTGGTTGTCAGCGGCCCCTAGCCGTAACTCAGGACACTGTTCATATTTCTGCCGCGCCACAGAGCGCCATCTAATAAGTTTTATTTAAAATTTCATGCGCGCGTGCGCGTCTGGTGTGCGATACTATTAACTGTCATGTGGGTGCCGTGTTGCGGCGCAGAGCGGTGCATCCGGTGTGTGACCTTTCTTTAGGTTTAAGTTGGTCGAATAAAAACTTGTTTTAGACAGTACTGACTTACCAATATCGGGCAGATAAAGGAGTTTAATCTTTAAAAAAAATCTACCAAACAAGGTATGATACTTACCTTATTTGTTTATTTATGTATTATTATTATTTATTTATTTATTTTTTTTGAAAAAGCCTCATTTTACATGTCTCCTAGAGATAAAGTTGACCATATTTTAAACCATTCAGAGGGGTCACTGTTAGCTTAGCTTAGCATTATTCACTGATCCGGATTAGACCATTAGCATTTTGTTTACAAGGGTTTTGATAATTTGAACATTTAGTCCGCATGACGTGAAAGCTGCGACTGTTTTTTGTTCCTAGTTTCGAGAGAAATGGAATATTAAATGAGAAAACAGTTGGCATGACTTTTTTTTTCTACTCTGAGCTAATTGGATGTTGTAAAGTAGGCATACAGAAAGATTGGCGAAAGGGTTTCAGGATTTATTACAAAGCTCAAGACCTCTTTAGTTACACCGTGTAACAAGACCAACCTACTTTAAAATGAAAAGTTATTATTCTAGGTCAATATTACAGTTTTTCTCAGTCGCTTTGGTGCATTTCTCACTACACAATTTACATTTGCACAACAGTTAATGCATTTCTCAAAACAATTAGTGCAAACTGCAAAACCTAGTTGATAACCTGCAAAAGCGCATCACATGCTCAAAATGGATAGCTCATTCCTCAAAAGCAAGTATTCATGTCAATTAAAGTGTCAATGTCATCAAAATGAAAAGTCCTGACACCATTGTTTATGAACAAGATAGTCAAATGGCTTAGTCATGTTTTCATTATGACAGTTCACTCTGGACATTTTTTCAATTGAAAAAATGTCAAATTTTGGTGACACTTGCTGAAAATGCTCAAGACAGCACAATATACTATTCGCACAGCCATTTGAAAACTACAGTAAAGTGAGACATCACTGCATTTAGTGAGGTATCTGAGTACAAGACACTAAATATGTATGTTTCACATTTTTAATGGATTTGCAATCCTAATTTACTCACAGCATTGTGCAAAAGAATAAATACACCCTTATTTACAACAAACATGAACTCCCTTTAGGTAGAGCTGTGCACAACTGTACACAATATTGCAGAACATATTGGAACTGAGCCTACAACATACATAGGTCTGTATATCATTCATCAAATTGTTAAATTTTAAAGACATTTTCATGAAAATAAAGATTTAAATTTGTTTTATAAAATTTGTTTGACAGATTTTGACAACTAGTTAACCATTTTTGTATGTAATGACTCAAATAATGAAATGAGGACTATTAGTTTTATATGGAATGACTATTCAGCATTTACAAGTTTAGTTCATTTTGACTGACATGACAGAAGCAAATGATAATGTTAGAAATAGCAGAGAGTTGTATGAAAGCAATTGATGCTTGTCCAAAAGCATTCACAATTTGTTGAAAAGAATAAGAAACTGCTACTAGGATGTGCACAATTGACTAATTGTTTTGAGAAATGAATTAACTGTTGTGCAAATGTAAATAGTGTTGTGAGAAATGCACCAAAGCGACTGAGAAAAACTGTATCAGGAAGTATACTCTCATTTTGGCACAATAGTCAAGAATGAAAAAATGGTATAGTGTAGTAAGTATACCGGGGCCTTTACAGTAGTTCTTATTTGTCATATGGGAACTATTTAAACTATTCATTACAGTAAACACTCTTAAAGGTCGTATTTCAGCAAAGTGACAAAGTTGAAGGTCATGTTGGCTCAGTTCTGGGCACATTTCATTGCACTGAAGGGACACTTTAGGATTAAGTTGGTGGAATAAAAACTTGTTTTAGGCAGTACCGACTTCCCATTACCGGGCAGATGGAGGCAGCTGGGACAGGTTAACCTGTCTGATCTGTAGAGGTCGACTGATCAGAGGGGTCAATAATGTTCCGAAACATCTTTAGATTGCCACCAGACATTTACCCTTTTTCTTTCAGCCATCTTGTCCTTTTTTTTCTTATTTCTCACAGTTATCACAGATGGAAAAGCAGCAAGAAGCAATTCAATCTCACTGCAGAATGGAGGTCTATCAATTATTTTCAGTCACAAAGCCTTTACACTGTAAAAAGGTATACCATCAATTAGTTATGACAACATATGTTTTTAGTTAATCCTAACTAATTAATCTAAGCTAATTATTTATTATTTATTTTATAAGTTATGCAAGCTGTTTTAAGTCAGTTTAATATAATATAAGTTCAACTGACTCGCAAGATTAATTTGATTCAGCTTAAACATTTAAGGAAACCAGTATTTTTCAACAGCGTATGCATGTCTCTGCAGAGGTCATGTTAGTATGATAAATATCCAATCTAAAGCAGTACACCATAAAATAAATGCTGTTTGCATGCCAATGTTTTGGTTGTTTTACTAATTATTTCAAGTAAATGTATTGATTGGATTAAATAATAAATGTCAAGCTGCCGTGAGTTCAAATCTGTCTTCATTATACCAATTATCTGAGATCAAGAGGGCAGATGAGATTGAACCACAAAGCCATTTCTCTGTGTAGGCCTGATGGAGTAATACTAACAAAAAAGAAATGTTAAACCAATGTTTACATCATTCTATAGAGGTGCTAATATACTGCGAATTTAATATGGAATCGGTTATGACTGACTAACCTCTTTGAATGCGAAATGAGCAAGAGTTTCTGCCTGTTGGAGTTGACTAAATGTTAATAGCAAGTCAAATTAATGAGTTAAACTTAAATGCATTTAAAGTGCAGCTATTACACTTATATAGTAGTTAGTAAATGTAAAAGGTCTGTAATGGCCTGAAACAACTTTTAATAAGGCTGATCTTACTCACTGATGGACTCTTTTTGCTCTTTTTTGTAGCTATCTTTTGCTTTGACCCTCAAACACTGTAGATAAAGGTGAACAAAAGATGACCTAGCTGAAATAAAAGTTTGAGTGAGCTTGTACAAACGCGCACGCACAAAACACTAAATTAATAAGATTTTATTTTTACTTGGTATTTTTTTTAAGATCTGAAATTCAAAATAATTATAATGGCAGTTTGGTTTCTGTTAACCAATCAGAACAGGCTGTGTCATCTGACCAATCAGAGCAGAGAAGGCAGGGTTTAAAGCAGGGGTGCCCAAACTTTTTCGTATGAAGGACCAAAACCTAATATAATTGAGAGCTGTTGGCCGAAGGTAAATGTGCCAAACCATATTCACTTAAAGTTGCCATGGGTAATTTCCTAATTTATTTAATAATATTTCAAAACAAACAGTTAACATTAATATAAACCATATATAAGTCAAAGATAAAAGTGTATCATACAAAGCACATTTCAATTGTCAAGGGTTGTAAAATATATATAAATTCTATATCAGAAGTGTCGAGTCAACCAAAATTATATATGTATATATATATATATATATATATATATATATATATATATATATATATATATATATATATATATATATATTTGTAATAGTTTAGTTAGACAACATGCCTTCACTTTCGTATTTGACATCAAAAACACATTTGATGATAGGAATGATATCTCTACTTATCATTCTCTCTTCATATATATACCTAGTACATATACATAATACATTGTGATACGCTGAATCGTATGGCTTTCTCAATACAGGCGAGCCAGTCTAGAGTTCGTTTAAAAAGAGCCAAGACCACCTTATTCAGGCGACCTTAGACCAATTTGTTACACCTGTCTCAGGGATGTAACATAATAAGGGAGACGACAAGGCAAAGTATAATCAAAAAGAAGATTTATTTAACTCAATTTAAATTATATAATCAAAATATCTGTATCAGTATGTTCAATTAGTGTGAAATGCAAATGTATGGATGCGGTAAATATTGTCAGTGATAGTGTATATGCGAAACAAAGCATAATGTCCAAATTGGAGTGCAGCTCTGGCCAACTGCCACATGAATGGACAGCGGCCCCGACAAACTCTCTGCCGGGGTTTAAATAAGGGCGCTGACCAGCATCAGCTGTGCTGAAGGCACGCCCCAATCTAGAATCAAAATCAAACACACAAACACAAAACAACACAGTCCTAACACACACCCGCACTTTAGTGCGTATCAGGGGTCCGTTCTTCGTACGTGGATTACTCAGTTAGTTGGATTTGGATATTGACGATTTGACACGATCCAGGATCGTTTCGTTCTTCAAAGCTGATCCGAGAGTTGTTGTCATAGCAACAGTTCTGCTAGCTCAAACCTGGTCGGGAGCAGGTTCAATTCATATAAACAGGATTAGATCGGCTCAGTTCAAGCAAAGATAAAACAGAAAGTATGTTCCGAATTCTGATATTTTCTTACAGGAGTAGTTATATACACTTGTGAAAATGGTACATATTTTTATGTACATATCTGCATATCTAAATACATTGATATGCATTGAAATACATGATGAATACTCTCGACACATGAAAGTGTAAAGCCTGCAGCTCACAACAAATGTGGAAGGTTATTGCGTGTCATATTTAACAAGCCGTTTACTGCTAATTTGATGTAATTTTGCTCACATGGATAATTGAATATTAATCAGATGATGTCATTACGCTGCTGTGCCGTCAGCCAATCGTTGCATTGCTGATCATGATTTCGAGGATCGATAGATCTGTCCTTCACAACACATGCAGCGATCTCAGATCAGTTTATCCAGACATTCTAATCTGATTCGCGGACTTGTTTGAAGAACCAAATTAGCGAGAGATCAGTTATCAAGATTAAAAGATACAGGATCTGCCAAATCATCTTAGATCATTTAAGCGAGGTACGAAGAACGGACCCCAGAGCATGATTTTTTTATGTACACATATGCCCAAACAAACCAAGTTAAGGGGGCAATTGCGCCAGGTTCTGAAACAAACATCTAGGAGAGAAAGCACCATTAAATGCAGTGCAAATCAAGCAATACTGCCCAAGAGATTCAGTTAGTATACCATAGTAGTAGCAGCACTCCGTTGGGGGTCTACAATAGCATTTGACTTTCATAAGACTGGATCCATTAGATGTTCATCTGGCTTTGGCATCAGAGATGAGCTCTTTTCTCTCTCATTAAAAGAAGCACATCTCTGATTAAAAACCTGTGGAAAGTTTCTGATGGCTAGTTCAAAGATTATTATAACACACACTTCAGTGATCAAAAGATATTTATAATTAAAATTAAAGGTTTGATGCATCAAAAATGTAACAACATGATGTAGAAAGTTTCTTTCCAAGAAAAAAAAAACTTCAAGAATTGGAGACGGGAGAATTAAAGATGTTTCACGCAGAAAAAAATAAATAAATAAAAATGTTGAAATCTTTGACTCATTCAGATGTTGTTCAAAACTTTTAGGACTTAAATTTGCAGTAATTTACTCACCCTTAGACTTTTTTTCTGAATAATATTAAAGATCAGCATTAGCTGTCAAGAAATAGTAGCATTTGAGAGAGGAAAAAAAAAAATAAAATAATAATAATAATAATAACAATAATAATAATAATAATAATAATAATTATTATTATTATTATTATTATTATTATTATTATTATTATTATTATTATTATTATTATTATTAATATTATTATTATTATTATTATTATTATTATTATTATTATTATTGTATCTTAATGGAAACATTAACAAAACGTTAGCCTGGTTTGATTTGATTTATTTACCTTGAACAGAACATCATACACTTAAAACAAATCTTCAAACAATATACATGTCATCATCAACAAAAATATGTACTTATCCATATACACTTAAAATAACAAATCAGTTTAGCCGATTTGAAAACAACAAAAAAGTCAATGTAAATCAAACATGATATTTGATGCAACTATTGTAAGATTTTCTCTCTCTACAGCACAACGAACAATGAAACACATTAGCTGCAAGAGCTGTTGCCTCCAATTCAGTCTCTTCACTGTCTTATCGAGATTTCGTCTTTTCTCTCTGAAGAGTAATTGAAATCAAAATCACATTTTCAGCTCCAAAGCTATAAAATGTTCCCTGTCACTTCACCTTTCCACTGAATTAAAATGGAATTAGTGGTAATTGTCGGAGCTTTAGGGATTATATTATTTAACAGAAAGCCTTTTGAACACCTGAAAGACTTTCTGCAGATAAGAGATTTCCATTAAAATCCCCCCAGACAAGACACCAAAGAGCCCCGCGAAATAAAGAGCCTTTTACACCTTCATATGCTAATAATTAGACGGGGACTTCCAGTTCTTCCTTATTTGACAATCGTTTGAATGATTGATTTATTAAAGCACAGTATCTTTGCAGGCCACGGGACACAGAATGGTCATTAATTAGCTGACCGCCGGGGAAACAGGGAAATGTTTGAATCGAGTGTCGAATTGATGTTTCTTTCACATGCATGTGCTCTAAAATTAACAATATGAAGAAAGAAAACATGGTATCTGATTTTTAACATGCTTTAGTTAAACAAAAAATCTGTGTTTAGATTATACATCATTTCATGTTAAAAAATAACTCACTTCCTTTACAATATATTAAAATTATCAATTTTTTTTTAAATGAACACATTCATTTTATTCATTTGAATTATTTATTAACAAGAAATAAGTAATATATGTTTGCTGTGTGTTTTTTACTGTGACACACTTATATTGTTGTTAAAACAATCACACATGAAAAATCATACTGTCATTCCAAACCTGTGCAACTTAGTTTAAAAAACATTTATTTATTTATTTATTTATTTATTTATTTATTTATTTAGTCATTTTTCTTTAGTTAACTATTTGTTAATTTATTCATATATTTATTTAGTCATATATTTATTTATTTAGTCATTTATTTGTGTATTTATTTATCTATTTATCAATTTAGTCATGTATTTATTTATATATTTATTGGTTTATCTTTTCGTTAATTTAGACATTTGTTTAGTCATTTACTTATTTATCTATTCATTTATTTTATATATATTCATCATATATATATATATATATATATATATATATATATATATATATATATATATATATATATATATATATATATATATATATATTATTTTGCCATTTATTTATTTAGTCATTAATTTAGTCATTTATTTATTTATTCAATTATTTATTTATCTATCAATTTATTTATTTGGTAATTTATTTGTTTCATATATTTACATGATCTATTTACTCGTTTGTTTTGTTTTTGTTATTTTCTTTTTGTTCTCATTTTTTTTTTTATTTATGTTTTTTTTTATTCAGCTGCATTATTACTTTAGATGTTAAGTCCTTGAAATTAAAAGGCTTGTGGTCGACTTTTCCATTGGCAATCAATCTCCTCCGTGCCATGTGGTACATTCCCTTTCCGTAAACAATCTGTCATTGTAAATTTGTTTCGGGACTGGTTAAAGTGTTTTGCATTTTGTTATTATTATTTATTTTATTTTTTTTCTAAAATGTAAATTTGTTTAGTCCTTGGTAAAATGTTTTTCCTATATAATTGTGTCCTATGATAGGTAAACGTTTTTCAAACGTCTCGAGCTTCGTAAAAGTGTTTCACACTTTGTATTGTTTTGCACTTGCCGGCCACCGTAGGTTAAGCTTTGACCAACTTAAGAAAAAAAAAAAAGTAGTTGAAACTTGATTAACTTATTCAAATAGGTTAATGTAACAAAACATTTGTAGTCACTACTTTTTGTCATATCATTATATACAGTGTACATTTTTTTCATTATTATCAATTCAGACATACTACTCGGAGTCAGCTTTTTTCACCTACTACAAATATGCAATTTTTGAAGCATCCATTCCTTTCACATTCCTTATGCTCAAAGCAAGGATTACTGCAACTTTTGTATTACACTGTTGTATATCATCAGCGTTTAATTGGCAATGTCTTCATATTTATATTCTGTCAGTGTCTAGACTGCGAACCTAAGATGACAATGCATAATCAGGCTGCCTTATTGTTTACCCAGCATCCCTCTGTGTCTTCATATTAATCATTAGCATTGAAATGATGTTCCAGTGGCTGTAATGAATCAGCTTATTTCCAGTATGAAACTAGCTTTTTTTAATAACATTAATGGAAATGACTAAACTCTGCTCATTTGAGATAATTTAAAGATGGGTTTAAGAGTGACTTGAATGCCTTTAGAGAAATGAAGTGGATCCAAATTTCGCTCCCTCCATAATTGCCCAAGGCATATTACTGTGTGTGTGTGTGTGTGTGTGTGTGTGTGTGTCTGTGTGGGTTTACATATAATGTTCTTTACACTATTATAAAAACTAAACAGTACAACCAAACTCATCATTCATTCCTAAGCTGAAATAGTAAATAATGGCACTAAAACCATACATTTAATTTCTTGGAAAAGTAAGAACTGATCAAAAGTGACAAATTAACGCAATGCAAATCGATTTGGATAAAAGCATCTGTCTAACATATACATGTACAGTACGTTTAAATGTCCTATATTTTCTAAAAGACATTCTGAAATGTGCACCAGTCCCTCCATTGCATGCAAGTGCTATGAATAAGCTTAGCTTCAGAAGAATGTTAATACAGCTGAATATTTAATGTTTATTTATTAGACTGCATTATGAACCTTTTGAACTTGTAAGCTTCAGTATTGATTCACAGCAACTGAGAAAAAAAAAAAAAACACTTCAAATATTTAAATGTGATTTTCCACAGTGTCACCCCTTCACCTTGTGTGTGTGTGTGCTTATATGTTGACTGAACAATGTTTGTATCTATGTATTGATTGATTGATTTATTTTCGATAATTTGTGAATATTGTTAGATCTTGCTTGTGTCGTTTTTATTTTTGAGAGGTTTGTTTTAAAAGTGTGGTGATTATTTGGTTGCTTTCTGTTATTATATGTCTTCTGTAGTATAATGTACAGTAAAAAATAAATAGCTTAAAAAATAATAAACAACAACACTGAATTTGACAAATACGCTGAATGACGTTGTTATGTCTCACTGGAGAATACATAAAAAATTGTAATTAAAAAAATATTTAAAATAATACTAATTGTTTTTGTACATTAATATTATTATTATTATTATAATAGTTGCAGCTGGAAGGGCATCCGCTGTGTAAAACATATGCGGGGTAAGTTGGCAGTTCATACCGCTGTGGCGACACCAGATTAATAAAGGGACTAAGCCGAATAGAAAATGAATGAATGAATGAATGAATTAATTAATTAATTAATAATAATAATAATTGCATTAATCTTACACTTATAATAATAAAAAATATATTAATAATATGATTAATATGGATAATAATAATAATAATAATAATAATAATAATAATAATATTAACAATTATTATTATTATTATTATTATTATTATTATTATTAATTTATTATTTACAATTAGGGTAAATGAAAAAACATAGTTTTTAATATAATAATAGTAATAATAATAATAGTTATATTAATAATAATAGTTGTATTAATATCAATAGTCATTATTACTATTTTTAAATTAATTTAATTAAACATTTATTTACATTAATAATAATAATAATAATAATAATAATAATAATAATATAAGATGTGAATAATAATATGAATCTGAATAAAATTGTTATTATCATTATTATTAAAAATGTACATTTTACATTTATTGTAAATTTAAAATTATGTAGTAGTAGTAGTAGTAGTAGTAATAATAATAACAACAATAATAATAATAATAATAATAATAATATAAGATATCAATAATAATATGAATCTGAATAAAATTGTTATTATCATTATTATTAAGAATGTACATTTTACATTTATTGTAAATTGAAAATTATGTAGTAGTAGTAGTAGTAGTAGTAATAATAATAATAATAATAATAATAATAATAATAATAATAATAATATTATTAATTGTTGTTGACTATTTTTATTATTATTATTATACATGTAAATGTAAGATTAATCAAATTAATAATTTATTATATATATATATATATATATATATATATATATATATATATATATATATATATATATATATATATTATTCGTATTATTAGTATTATTATTAAAACTATTATTATTATTATTATTGTTGTTGTTGTTGTTGTTGTTGTTTAGATTATTTTTTCATTTAAATTTAAAATAATAATAATAATAATAATAATAATAATAATAATAATAATAATAATAATAATAATACATTATTATTATTATTATTATTACACTTATATTCTGATATATTTTTAATGTATTAATTTTTCTCAGTAATGAGAATGTTCCTTCTGTGTTCAGTAACAAAAAAGGAAGTCATATGAAAGCAGATATGCATATGGCAACCTCTGGAGTGAGCCGTCCCTCAAAGCCATTTTTTGGGATAGTTTCCATGACAAGCTAAACAGTAAAACCTCCAATTTAACACAAAATGTTTCTCCACTTATAAAACTCAAGCCTATAATTACATAATCACTGTTGACAAACAGCTCAGCAGAACGAAGAAGAAACTTCACCTTTGAGGACGCTGAAAAAATAAATTCTCGCTACTTATGCATTTACTTTCTGAAAGCAGTGTAAGATGAGTATTACGAGTGTGGTGACTGCTATATAAAATTGTGGCTTTTAAAATCTCCAGAGGTGGTTATGAAGAACAGAGGTTTGGGAAATGAATTGCACAAGATTAGCAGATGAATTTATTCTGCTGAGTCTTGCCTGGCGTGTTAGAAAGACGGGAAGCCGGTCATGCATACTGATGAGCGGATCAGAGAGGAGAACGTATAATATCTTACATTATGGAGAGACGCTAATGGCATCATGCTGATAAACCCCATTTATATAAAGGACATACGCAAGGTCTTCTGTGTAACCAATTCAAATCGCACAGGTGGATTTGTATATCAAATGAAATCAAAGTGCTGCCCGTTTGGTGTGGCGTATGAATGGAAGACACTTTACTTGATACCAGGCTTTTTTCTGTCTTGGTTTGATTGCCAGTCCTTGATAAAGACAGCCTAAAGGAACAAAAAAAAAAAGACAAAAGAGAACACAGCTCATGAATAAGTGTTATGAATTGCATAGACTACAGTATGTATTGATACAATTATGTTTATCAATGATCACGGACTCCAGCATTAAATTAATGGTTATTTTATTTGTTTGCATATGCTGAGGAAACATCTTGTAGCCACAATTCGGATAATGAGCATTTAATTTTGAGTGTTTTAAGCGTTTGACCAATCACAGTAGAGTGGGACATCTGACCAATCAGAGCAGAGGAGGTTTTTTAGAAAGAAATAGTGATGCGTCAATGTATATTTTGAGGTTTAGAAAGTATTTTTGTAGCATTGAGGACATAAAATTGCACAATAGCAGGACTTTAAAACAACCAACAAACAGTAAACAATAAAACAGCTTATATCAGAGAATACTCAAGATTTTTATGAATCTTAATGCCCAAGATATGCCTAAGAAACAGCATATATTCTCTAATGTGTAACATTTCATATATAGGTGTGAGATTAATTTCTGAGAAGCTGTTAATTATTTATAATAACCATGTCTGCTGTTTTTACAATAAGGTACAAAAACACCTAACACCTCACAAACTCTAATGTTCAGATTACAGTTAGCTCAGAAAGTCTATCGCTATGACTTCATTTTTATCATATATATATATATATATATATATATATATATATATATATATATATATATATATATATATATATATATATATATATATATACATACAGTTGAAGTCAGAATTATTAGCCCCCTTTCTTTTTTAAATATTCCCCGAATGATTTTTAACAGAGCAATGAAATTTTCACAGTGTGTCTGATAATATTTTTTGTTCTGAAGAAAGTCTTATTTGTTTTATTTCTGCTAGAATAAAAGCAGTTATTAATTTTTTAAAAAACAATTTTGGGACAAAATTATTAGCCCCTTTAAACCATCGTTATACAATAACTTGCCTAATTACCCTAACCTGCCTAGTTCACCTTATTAACCTAGTTAAGCTTTTAAATGTCACTTTAAGCTGTATAGAAGTGTCTTAAAAAATATCTAGTAAAATATTATTTACTGTCATCATGGCAAAGATAAAATAAATCAGTTATTAGAAATAGGTTTTTAAAACTATTATGCTTGGAAATGTGCTGAAACAATCTTCCCAGAACAGAACAGAAATTGGGGGAAAAATAAACAGGCGCGCTAATAATTCAGGGGGGCTAATAATTCTGACTTCAACTGTACACAGGTTATTTGTTGTCACATTTTATTTTAATGTACAATTCACTCTATTATCATTAACTAAAACGTTTAGCTCAATAAATTACTAATTAGCTACAAACAGTAGTTGGGTTTAAGCACTGGGTAGGATTAGGAATGTAAAATTTGATCATACTTTAATAAACCGTTAATATCTTAATAATAGGAAGGTAATTAGCCAGTAGTAAATATTGTAAATTGTTACTTAAAATAAAGCTTTACTGTTATATTTTATTTATGTTACTCTGTTTATATCATTGACATGTACTGGTGATAAAAAGATAATAAACAGTCCTACCCCTGAACCTAACTTAAACCCTAATGAGATTTTATAAACCAGCACTTTATTAGGTAATTACACTTTATGTACATGTTAAGTACACTCTAAAATAAAATGCAACCAAATGATGCAAAATTACATGCATCTAGACTCAACCCTCATCATAACCATATATCATTTACATGCAGTTAATGGTGCTCAGTCCTGAAATGTATAGTTACCCTGTAATATATATATATATATATATATATATATATATATATATATATATATATATATATATATATATATATATATATATATATATATATATATATATGCTAAGCTGTTAGCATTGTGGAAGATCACCCACTGCACCTTTAAACTACAACAAATTTTTTTTTGTTGAAACAATAAATTAAATCAACATTAAAGTATTTGTTGTCTTGACTTGACAGTACAAAAAACACTGTAAAATAAAGTGTAGCCCAGCTCAACTAAGGTTTAAAACTACATGCAAAATGCATGTTAAATATACAAGAAAATTCAAAGCTCCCACTAAAAGCTGTATTTGTAATAAGCAGTATATGATGTTCACCCAGCAGACTATAATGAAAATCAATCAGCAGAAGTTTTTTTTAAAGGCAAACCAAGCAGTTAAAACTTAGTTAAACTGCTTGCAAGCAGCAAACCAAAAGTTGCTTCCACAAAGTCTGTCTCGAGCAGTGAACCGCGATCCACAAATATGAAGTCAGTCGTGAAGAAATTCCACAGCAGCAAATTACACCACTGTAATTTAGACAATTAAAATGACGGGTAAACAATTCTACAAAAAGATAAATAATTAGCTGTTCTCGCAAGAGCCCAAGAACACCGCTCTCCTCGTTGTACAATCAGCATATATATTACAGCAACACGATATAATAAAGACTGTAGAGTACAAGGCAACTGAACCCATTTGTTGCATGTTTCATCATTCTGTTCCTATTTTGACATTTTTAAAGAGACAGTTTTTCTTAGTCGCTTTGGTGTGTTTCTCACAACACTAGTGCATTTAGCACAACAGTTAATGCAGTTCTCAAAACATTTAGTACAAACTGCAAAACCTAGTTGATAACCTGCAAAAGTGCGTCACATGCTTAAAATGGATAGTTCATCCCTCAAACGCAAGTATTCATGTCAATTAAAGTGTCAGTGCCATCAAGATGAAAAGTCCTGACACCATTGTTTATGAACAAGATAGTCAAATGGCGTTGTCATGTTTTCATTATGAAGTTTACTCTCTTTATTTTTTCAGTGCAAAAAAAGCAACCCAGGCTCATTGTGGAAACGTAGTCCCGCGGACGTTTCTGGAGACCGCAGAATACGTCCCGGCAGGTACGTACGGCTGCAGTTTTTGTTTTTGCGAATTCGCGAGAGGCCGCTGTTGTGCGCTTTTTCGCATCTCAGACGCCTCTCGCGAGTGCAGTTCGCGCCCGCGCTGTTCTGGCGTGAACCCACCAGAGGCCGATGTCCAATTTTACCGATCGACCTGCCCGCCCGCTCGCTTCCCTAAACCCGGAAAACAGTTTACAAAAGCTGTCCAAAAAAATAAAAGCCCTGATTTTTTTTTTTTTTTTCTACCGCGTTTCTCTACCTCGGATTTCACCTTGTTCTCACCCTGTTACGAAACTCGTTCACTTAATTTTTGGGATTCTGTTTTTGTCTTACCTGATTGCTGGAACCGCTCTTCCCCGGACTCGAAAAACCGGTCGCCATGGTCAACTTCTCTCTGCATCTCGAGCCTGCCAACATAAACGGTGAGCTGAGTTGACAAACGGGTTGCAACGGAAAAGCCCTCCACAAGGAGGTAAGCGTTCAGCCGGCCGGCCGGCAGGCAGGCAAGCGCAAAAGGGAACAGCGTCACACCGCCCTGCAGCGTTCTCTTGAAAAAAATTAATGCAGCCGTACATACCTCCCGGGACGTATTCCATTGTCTCCAGAAACGTCCGCGCGACTACGTTTTCAGAATGAGCTTGGGTTAAAAAAAAAGATTTTGGTGACACTTGCTGAAAATGCTCAAGAAAGCACTATATACTATTCGCACAACCATTTGAAAGCTACAGTAAAGTTAGACATCACTGCATTTAGTGAGGTATCTTAGTACAAGACACTGGATATGTATGTTTCACATTTTTAATGCATTTGCTCTTTACAATCCTAATTTATTCACAGCATTGTGCAAAAGAATAAATACACCCTTATTTACAACAAACATACACTCCCTTTGGGTAGAGCTTTGCACAACTGTACAACTGTAATATTGCAGCACATATTGGAACTGAGCCTACAACATACACAGATCTGTAAATCATTAATCAAATTGTTAAATTTTTAAGACATTTTCAGAAAAATAAAGATTTAAATTTGTTTTAGCAAACTTGCTAGTCAGATTTTGACACCTAGTTCAACATTTTTGTATGTAATGACTCAAGTAATCAAATGAGGACTATTAGCTTTATATGGAATGATTATTCAGCGTTCACAAGTTTAGTTAATTTTGACTGACATGAAATAAGCAAATGATAATGTTATAAACAGCAGAGAGTTGTATGAAAACAATTGATGCATGTCCAAAAGCATTTGCAATTTGATGGAAAGAATGAGAAACTGCTACTAGGATGTGCACAAATGACTAATTGTTTTGAGAAATGCATGACCTGTTGTGCAAATGTAAATAGTGTTGTGAGAAATGCACCAAAGCGATTGAGAAAAACTGTAATTGTCCATAAATGTCATGCTTTTTATGTTAATGACTTCAAACTTAGAATAGGTTAAAAAATGAATATAAATACATAAACAATTCCAGAATCTGTCCCACTTAAAAAAAAGGGTAGGGTCACTCTTTCAACTCTCTAAGATCATCTAAGTATGAAAACTGGCTTCTTCATGCATATCCACAGTTCTTCACACACACTGTTCAGCTCCAGCACCAGAATTAAAGGGGGCAAAGCATGTGAACAGGTGTGTGTGTGTGTGATGATGAGTGAGCTGAGAAGTGAGAAACAGAGGGAAGAGTCTCTTAAAACGGTTTAAAACAGCGCTGATAGATGGAGTCGTATTGCTCATGTGTCAGCGGCCATCATTTACAGAACGAAGGGGCCCAAATGATGATGCCCTAATTGGATTTCGTGATTGATCCATAGGCCGTACAGTGCTGGAGCCAGAGATTGACAGACAAAAAAAACAGGGGAAGGACATAAAAGATGTTTGACTAAGTAAGTGTGATGATATAAACTGATTTAAGGAAAACTGATGTTTATTATGAATACTGATGTTGGGTTGTGCTTGGAGACAGTCAAATGCTTGTGCTGATAATGGAAACAAACATGCTTGTTGAGGAGTATGCAGAGAATAGGTGCTAATCAAATCAAATAGAGAACCAATGGAATGTTATTAGGTGATTACATAGCATTTATACCTAAATTCTGCTATATTGTTTTCTGTTTTGTTGCCAAATAATTTTATCAGCAAAATATCTTGATTAAATGTAACTTTTTCTTCTTACCAATATGATATTTCATATTTTGGCACACAAATTCTGCACCCACACAAATCAGCAGATGCTTAAGTCTATCATTGAGTCTATTTGTTTACTTAAGAAAACGCATGTAAATACATATTTATTTGGTTTTTATTTTAGTTTCAGGATTAGTACTGAAAATGGTAAAAAAAATGTATGTACAGTTTGTAAATTACTATTTTCTTTTAGTGAATATATTAAACTGTAACATGAGGGGATCAGAGCAAGGAACAACAGAGACGAGGATCCAAGAGCAGATTAAAAAAAAAAAAAGATTATATTTAAGCAAAACAGGGACAAACAGAGGTGTCTGGTACAAAAATGGGAATCCAAAAACGTAGTCAAAAACTGACATAAAATCAAAATGGGTGGCGAATGGGATGAAACAAGGCTAAGGTCAAAAAACAAAGAAATACAAACATACATCAACATCATAAACTCAGAACTGGTGTATGTGTGGTGTATAAATAGTCTGAAGGATTAGTAATCACAAGTCTCAGCTGTGTGCATCTCATCAGCCATGATGAGCAACTGGTGTGTGTGTGACATGGCCTGACAGGATTTGTAGTTCCTAAACATGACATTTGTAGTTTACCAGCGATATGTCATGAGTGGATAATCATGACATTAAACAGTATAAGAGACATACTGTACTGTAGCTTCGTTTACCAAGTTGTTTTAATTAGATTTGCTTTGTAAACCTTAAATAAATAAATAAATAAATTGTATATACAGTTGAAGACAGAATTATTAGGCCCTGTTTACTTTGTTTAATTTCTATTTAACAGAGAGATGATTTTTTTCAACACATTTCTATAGTTTTAATAACTTATTTCTAATAACTGATTTGTTTTATCTTTGCCATGATGACAGTAAATAATATTTGACTACATATTTTTCAAGACACTTCTATACAGCTTAAAGTGACATTGAAAAGCCTAATTAGCCTAATTAGGTTAACATGTCAGGTTAGGGTAATTAGGCCAGCTATTGTATAACGATGGTTTGTTCTCCAAACTATGGGAAAAAAAAATGCTTAAAAGAGTTAATAATTTTGACCTTAAAATGGTTAAAACATTTTAAATATGCTTTTGTTCTAGCCAAAATAAAACAAATAAGACTTTTTTCAGAAGAAAAAATCAGACATGCTGTGAAAATTTCCTTGCTCCGTTAAACAAGAAATAAAATCAAAGAGTGGCTATTAATTCTGACTTCAACTGTGCTGATTCTGTCTAACACTGTACACTTTTGCACCTTTAAGTCACTATAAGGTACACATAAGTACTTTTCTAGGCATTAATATGTTAATATTCTTTAATATTCTTTAATATTAATATTCTTTAAGGTAAAAATGTGTAACTGTTAGATATTCCTTAAATGCAGAATTATACAGTGGGGAAAATAGAAGTTGAAAACAACCAAAGAAATACATACATAATTTGTAAACTAATTAGATTATTTTTCTTTTCAAGTTGTGTGTAATAAAATGAAATGATACAGGAAAAAAAGCACATGAAAAAAGGGAGGTGTAGAAAAGCAGTGGAAGACCAGACTGCAGCTGATATTTCTCAATAGTTCTTCAGCAAACATCTGCGCTTCATCAGTGTAAATGAACATTAGCTGCATCAGTCTATAATATTCATTAGCAGGATGATGTAGATCAGGGGTGCTCAACCCTGTTCCTGGGGATCTACCTTCCTACAAAGTTCAGCTCCAACCCTAACCAATAACACATGATCCAATTAATATGACCTGAACAGCACTTGATAATTACAGACAGGTGTGTTTGATAGAGTTGCAATTGAAATCTGCAGGAAGGTAGATCCCCAGGGTTGAGCACTCCTAATGTAGGTGAAACCAGAGTGGACATTTCAGCAAGACAATGATCCAAAACACAGCCGAGGATGCTCTCATATAGTTTCAGAAAAAGAAAATTAAACTGTAGAATGGCCCAGCTAATCACCTGACTCGAACCCAATAAAAAAATACAAAATAAAGATCGGTTTGGATAGAGAAAACCCAAAAAACCATCAAGATATTTACAAGTTGGTGTAAAAAAAATAAATAAATCATACCTAAACAATGCATGTCACTTCATTCTCCACATGAGAGGCGTTTTTAAGCTGCCTCTCCCAAAAAAAAGCCTTTAAAGTATTAAATACGTTCAGTAATTTAGTACTTTCTCATTGTGTCATTCCACTGATTTATTTATTCATACTTTTATGTATGTATGTATATATATATATATATATATATATATATATATATATATATATATATATATATATATATATATATATATACTTTTATGTATATGTATACTTTTATGTCTGTATTTTTTTTTTTTTTTTTTGGTTCAAAATCTAGTTCAATTCCATGTCAACAGGTCCTTTGAAAATATTACATATATATATATATATATATATATATATATATATATATATATATATATATATATATGAGGTTTTCAATATCTCTTTCACCCACTTTATATGTATATAATTCTACATTTAAAGTACCAATATTCACCTATAAGACATGTATGTTCCTAAAAGAAACTGCAAATACTTGGCAAGAGATCCATTTACTAAATGTTAGAACACTGTCTAAAGTAGACTATCAAAGCAAAGTCATGAAGATCACAAGAAGCAGTGGCTTTTCTGAAAGTGATTTGTCCAAGAAAAACAGGAATGGAGCATCACAAATATACACTCCAGTAAAAACCTATAATAAAAGTAATGCACAAAACACATTATTTGAGCAGCGAGACGTCCTTTAAGCAAATTCTCCCCTCATGCGTCCCTGGTGAAACCCTGCACACGGATGAAAGTCAAGGTGGCCATTTGCAAGAAACACCCTCTGCATTTGAATAATTCGCTGGAGTCGAGCGAGGGTAAATGGCCTATAATTCACTCTCATTCACGCCTGCTCTCAGTCAGAGACTCTGCGACTGAGGAGGACAAAAACTCGTCCTCAGTTTAATACATTTATTTGTGTTTACTTCCTCTTCCATTACTCACCACAAGCCTGTTACTGTCACCCGCATACATCTCTGTCTCCACGCACCTCGCGGGCACCTTTCCTTTAACAGATTTTTGGGGCGTTTGACACGGTTGGGTTTCACGTCTCTCATTATCAAGAGAGACAGAAGGTCTAGCGATCCATTAAAGCAAACGGCATCGAATGTGGTGTGAAGAAACTGCAGTGTTTTGAACAAAAGTAACATAGTGAACGTGTTGGTATCTTGTTGGCAAGCTGCAAAAGTTGGTTTATTTTACAAGATTTCTTTTGTGTTACAAATGCTCTATTTTAAGAAAGATTTAAAGATTTGTGGCTATGTTTGTTTCTTTGTTGGGTTAAAACACCATAAAGGGCTCTATTTTAACGATTCAAGCGATGCGTCGAGTGATCGGCGTGACCCAGGGTGCATGCAATACATGTAATGGTGCATTTACACTTTTGCGTGCTATAACACATCCAGAAAGCTAGTTTGCTAGCTAGTTTCATCTGTCAAGTTTCTTCACTGGTGTTTTATTTTTTTTCTGAACACTACCTTAATGCACAAGTGGCTCAAACAAGTGGCTCAAACCACCGGAGATGCAACAACTCTAATCATAAGATAAACACAAAACAACAGTTTCCATCTGAAGCTCCTTCACGGGACTCAACACTTGTAAACATTCGCTCTATCAGGCTGGGTCTCACCCCCACCTACACTTTTTAGCTCTACAAAGTCGACCAATTACAGACCTTGCTCTATCTGTCGTTGTGACGTATAATTTAAGTTTTTTGAGAGGTACGCATCAGCGTCGGTGACGGCCACGATAAGGGTTATGCGACCACGTGCAGGCTGCGCCAGAACATATCTAAATCAGCCTGAAAGTACATGGTACAAAAGCATTAAGGGCAGATATAAATCTAATTTAGCTATTTTAAAGATGGAAAAATATAGTCTTTTCTCACATTCCCTTTAAAAGTCAGTTGCATCACGCCATAACGCATTTGCTACTCACATTGAGAACTTTGCAAGTAGGAAAAACTGAACACTTCACTAGTGAGAAAACGGATAAACAGACCATCTGTGTGAGGATAAAGAAAAAGCCTCCTCCATTTGGCCTCTTTACTTTCTCTTTACTTTCCTTTTACTCTTTACTTTACTCCTTAGTAAGGAAACGGTGAAAAGTCACTTCACTGAAGACATCCATTAGCCTACATATTTTATTTTGTTTGTTAAGAGCAAGCATTTGTTTCAAAGCTATTTCTATATTCAGTTCTAATTTTCAGCAAACAAATTAATAAGAAATAATAACAAACTGGTTTAAAAAAACAAACATCCAAACACTCATACTATTCTTATGCCCCATATGGTGATGCATACTTTCCCAAAACCTGACAGGTAGACAAATCTAGCCTTCTTTTTATTAAAACAAATGTAAATATATATTTAATAAATAATACTAATAACAATAATAAAATTATTTAAATGCAATTTGTCACAAATAAACAAAAAGCCGAGGTGAAGAAGGCATGGAGTAGGGCTGTGCGATTAATCAAAATCGAATCATGATTTTAAATGTTGCAATTAGCTAATCGCAAGAGGCTGTGATATGAAATATATATTATTTAAATTTCATTTCCCAGAGAAAATGTGTGACGTCCGTCTTACTTTCATACTGTCCAATCAATAAAAAACAAACAAACAGGAAAGCGCGGACAAGTGGGATGATGGCGTCTGCCACTTCAGAAGCATTAATAGACTAATTCATATCAACAAAAACAGCATGCCATTAATATGGAAATATCTTGGTTTCAAAGTCACAATCCCTCTTCCTTGTCGTCTTAGTCTTCTTCTACTTCATCTTGTTTTTTTCTTTGTCTAATCTTAGTCTTCATCCTCTTGGTCTTGATCTTCATCCTTATGGTCATTGTCATCTTCCTCTTCTTGGTTGTCATCTTCCATTTCTTCGCTATCTTTTTTGTCTTCATCCTCTTGGTCTTTGTCTTCATCTTCATCCTTATGGTTGTTGTCATCTTGGTCTTAGTCGTCATATTCGTCTTCCTCTTGGTCTTAGTTGTGATCTTCTTCTTTGCCATCTTTCGTCTGATCTAAATCTTTTTTTTTTTGTCTTCACCTTCTTTGTTGTCGTCCTCTTGGTCTTCATCCTTATCAATAATTTCACGTTTGTCTTGGTCTGCTTCGTCAATATCTTCATCGTTACGGTTGTTGTCATCTTTGCTTCAGTCCTCATCTTCTAAGTTTTCATCTTTTTTTGTCTTCATCTTCATCGTCTTGTCTCAGTTTTCATCTTTTTTGTCTTCATCGTGGTTGTCTTTGTCTTCTTGTTCGTCTTCTTCTTTGTCCTTTTGGTCATTGTCATTTTGTTCTTAGTCTTCATCATTATCTTCACGTTTGTCTTTGTCTTCTTCGTCAATATCTGTTTTGTCTTCATCGTCTGGTTTTAGTCTTCATTTTTTTTTTGTCTTGGTCTTCTTTGTCTTCATCTTCATCATTACGGTTGTTGTCATCTTGGTCTCAGTTGTCATCTTCTTTTGTCTTCATCCTCTTGGTCTTCGCCCTCATGGTCGTTGTCATCAGTTTCCCCCACAAGTCCAAAGACATGCACTGAATTAGGCAAGCTAGACTGTCTGTAGTGTATGTGTGTGTGAATGGGAGTGTATGGGTGTTTCCCAGTGATGGGATGCAGCTGGAAGGGCATCCACTGCTTAAAAAATATGTTGGATAAGTTGGCGGTTTATTTCACTGTGGCAACCCCAGATTAATAAAGTGACTAAGCTGAAAAGAAAATAAATGAATGATATTGGTTTAAATACATTAAATTAGATCGTACCAATGCCAAAACTGGAACTTGTGCAAAAAAAAATAGGATCCAACGTGAAATGTTAGGGGGAAAATTTGTAAACTTTAATGCAGAGGAAAATTATTACATTTATTTTACATTTTGTATTTGTTGCAACACCTTATTACAAATTAAATGTCCATTACATTATCTGTCCATTTATAATGATGTTAGGCAACCATGCTCTTATTTTAATGAATGTAACTGTTTAATAAAACTGTTTTGTTTAAATGCACCAAAATAGATTGTCTATATTCACTGAGAAATGGCTTTAAAAATAGATTACATATATTGCAATACAGAATGGCATATTCTTTGCACATTATCACAGGGATGCATTTAAAGCAATAAGCAATGCTTTCAAATTATAATTATAGTAGCAGTCTAAAATATTCATTATTACTGGTATTTTATATTATTGCTAATGTTTGACTGCAATAAAATCTAATGTGCGTAACATGGGCAGTTATGTTTCTCAGCATATTACTGTAGTTGGGGAGAAAATCAGCTAATGGGTTTTCATTCCAGTCTAGTTTTAAGAGACAAATTTTTGCTGTGAGATCAAGTGTAAAATTGAAGTTGCACTCTCTCACTCTCAGACATCGGGAAGCGGCTGTATTTAACCGGGATAATCGCATTTGCATGTAAAATACACATGAATAAACACTGACACTGAAAAATACAATATCCTCATATTGCCAACGTCTAAAAACACTGATCCTTTTTATGTTTGAATAATTTAAGAGGTATTACAAATCTTTGTGTACTTTATGTAGTTTTTTTTATCTATCTATCTATCTATCTATCTATCTATCTATCTATCTATCTATCTATCTATCTATCTATCTATCTATCTATCTGTCTGTCTGTCTGTCTGTCTGTCTGTCTGTCTGTCTGTCTGTCTGTCTGTCTGTCTATCTATCTATCTATCTATCTATCTATCTATCAGGCATTTAACCAAGCATTAAAACAGCAAACCAATTAAATCAATTTTCCAATCAATCACACCAATCAGAACCCCAACCAACTAATCAAATCAATCAGCCACTCTACCAAATCATCAAATCAATGAGAAAGCCAAATAATCAAATCAATCAGTCAACCAATCAATTAATTTAATCAGCCAATCAATCTATCATCCAACCAACCAAATAAATTATCCAGCCAACCAATCAAATCAATCATCCAACCAATCATATCAATCAGCCACTCAACTTATCAATCAAATCCATTAGTCAACCAATCAATTAAATCAATCAGAAAGCCAATCAACCAACTTAATAAGTCAACCAATTAAACCAATCAAAAAGCCAATCAACCAATCAAATCAGTAAACCAACCAATCAATCAATCAATCAATCAATCAATCAATCAACCAATCAACCAATCAACCAATCAATCAATCAATCAATCAATTAATCAATCAATCAAAGTCAATCAGTCAACCAATCAAGCAAACCAATGATTCAACTTTTCAATCAGCCACTCAATCAACCAACCAATCAAGTCAATCATCCAAACAATCAAATCCATCAGTCAACCAATCAATTAATCAGAAAGCCAATCAACCATTAAATCAGTCAACCAATCAATCAAATAATCAGCCCACCAATCAATCAAATCAATCAGCCAACCAATCAATCAAATCAATAAACCAACCAATCAAATTTATAAGTCAACCAACTAAATCAATAAAAAAGCCAACAAACTAATCAAACAAATCAATCAGCCAACCAATCAAATCACATCAGCTTATTAGAGTCATGTAACAAGAACAGAGGAATCCGTTTTATACTTCGTATAGTCACAGTCACCTGTTCTTGAGCTGCATTATGGTTGGTTCACAAAGCATACTGTGGGAAATTCATCCTACAAATCACGATTTTATATGGGTTGTTATTGTTAGATTTTTAATAAAAAGTATGTGATCTAAAACCGTCTGTATTTGGTTGAAAATAAGATTCATCCATGTGAAGCTGAATGGCAGAGCTGTATATTCATGCAGTCCCAGTAGTTCAGTCATGTGTGTTTGTGTGGCGTTTGCATTAGTAATATAGACTCACCGAGGCCTGTCCTTGAGCTCGGCTGGCCTCATGGGAGTCGGGACAAAATAAAGGCAAAGCTGAAAGCTCAGCAAGCAGGATGACCTCTTCCCTGACTGACACACTCCACAGCATATACTGTCACAAGCACCTACCATGTGTGTGTATGTGTGTGTGTGTGTGTGTTTATTTGAGAATGCAGGACACATTGTAAAAAGCTGAGATGAGAGTCCTGAAGAATTTTATGAGCTCCTTAGCAAGTTGAGTTTTTTTTCTTCTTGATTGATTGATTGATTGATTGATTGATTGATTGATTGATTGAGGGGTTTATTAAATAAGGTTTATTAATGCTGGCTTGAAACTTAAGTGACAAAAGTTATTCCCTACACCCAAACTTTTTCATATAAAGGGCCAAAAATCAAACTTGATTGAGGGTGTGGGCCGAAGATATGTCATGGTAATTTCCTAAATTATTAATATTGAAAAAAGAAAAAATACTTCAATCATATTAATAATTATATATATATATATATATATATATATATATATATTTTTTTTTTTTTTTTTTTTTTTTACATTTTATAATGAAGTTCTTACAATAAAAACATAAAAGAACACAATTATAACCAGGGCCGGCGCGTCCATAGAGGTGACCTAGGCGGCCGCCTAGGGTGGCAGTATAGAGAGGGCGGTGTCCGCAACACCCCTCGCGTCCTCAGTTATGTTCCTGACACCTCCCTCACCATCCGCGTCCTCAGATATATTCGCGCATAGGCGACAGAATAGAAAGGGCAGCGTCAGCGACACCTCGATCAGCACCTGCATGTCCTCAGTTATATCCGCGCATAGGGCGACAGAATAGAGGTCTGCGACACCCGCGCGTCCTCAATTATTTCCGCACATAGGGTGTCAGAATAGAGAGAGCAGCGTCGGCGACATCTCCCTCCCTCCCTCAGCACCCGCGCGTCCTCAGTTATATCCGCGCATAGGGCGGCAGAATAGAGGTCCGCGACACCTCACTTCATTTTCATAACTGATCACTTTCGTTTTCACATATTGGGGTTGTGGGCGGCATGATTGTCCTCTGCCTAGAGCAGCAGTTAAGCTTGCTCCGGCCCTGATTATAACACAATAGTGTCCAATGCTAAATACACAAGTCAAGCTGGACCTACCTTGCATTTAATTTGCTCGTCAATGTCTTGTGTATGTCCTATCTTCAATTGACCATATTTACATGTTTTTTTTAAATCTGCTTCATGTGCAACATTTAATTGAATCATTTAATATCAGTTAACTTTTTGTAGCTCAACAATAACAAACAAACAAACAAAAGATTTTGTTAAATTAAAAATGACGATCACTGTTGAAGGAATTTGCTGCAACCTTCATGTCTAATTTTTCTCAGATGGGATGGGGGGCCAAATCTGGGCCAACTTTTGGGCATCTCTGCCCTAAACAGATCAAAACAACATGCCTTGTTTTTTTTTTTCATGGGTGATTCTATATTTTAGAGTTTTATTTCCCTTAAAGGATTTTTAAAGTTTTTAAAATCTTTATTATGGTGTTTTGAGGTGAATTACAAAGTTTTAAAGTATGAAAATAAGACTAGTTCGATAATATTATTTTTGGTGCATCATCGGAATGAGCTTTCCTCACAGATGCTCTCTGATTGGTGGAATTGTATGCATAGCACCATGGACAATGTGTTCTTCCTTACAAATTCAACAGCAAATGCGAAATGTGGCTGTATTCAAATTAAATAATCAATCCAGGTGGGTTCATTAAATGCATATATACAACTGTATAACCTCATAGTTCATACTGTAAGTCCATCTTTAAAAGATTATCAGTCATTGGTTATGTTTTTTTTTCCTGTGAAATAAGTGACTGAAGTTTTAATTCCACAAAAGCAGCATTATATCGTTATGAATACCTGAATCAAACTAATTTATGAATAAGACAAACATGGCCAAACTTGATATTAATCACCAATCTGTGAAGAGACAGATTATTTATAAAAGTTATTTCTTTACTAGTCAAAAGAATATAAGGGACAAATTACAATTAGTAATTACTTTTAATATTGATGGATCTATAATAATGCATAAATATATACTAATATATAATTTCATAATTTTACATAAAATACATAATTTCATAGAAATGTTGATGCTATAGTGAATACAAATACTGAATAAAACTTATTTAATACGGTTTATTTATCACTAAATGCATTTTCCAACGGGATATTTTAATATATTTATCTATGCTAAGTAGGATCAAAACCTAAAATGGGCAGTTTCAAAGAGTTCGAACACATTATTTTTCATATTTTGAGCTGAAACCTCGCATACACACGCTAGGGACATCAGAGACTTATTTTACATATTGTTAACAGGGGTAAAATAGGTCCCCCTTAATACAAATTAGTCATACTCATGTTATTCCACAATCTCATGTTCTTATAAACCACATAAACAAACACACACACACTCACCAGCCACTTTATTAGGTACACCTTACTAGTACCGGGTTGGACCTACTTTTGCCTTCAGAACTTCCTTAATCATTCATGGCATAGATTCAACAAGGTACTGAAAATATCCCTCAGAGGTTTTGGCCCATATTGATATGATAGCTTCACGCAGTTCCTGCAGATTTGTCGGCTGCACATCAATAATGTAAATCTCCCGTTCCACCACATCCTGTGGTGACTGTGGAGGCCATTTGAGTACACAGTGAACACAGTTGCATGTTCAAGAAACCATCCGAATGTTCTGAAATATTCAGACCAGCCTGTCTGCCACCAACAACCATGCCATGTTCAGTCACTTAAATCACCTTTCTTCCCTATCCTGATGTTCGGTTTGAACTGCAGCAGATCATCTTGACCACGTCTGCATGCCTAAATGCATTGAGTTCCTGCCATGTGATTGGCTGGTTAGAAATTTGCGCTAACAAGCAGATTGACAGTGTACCTAATAAAGTGGCCGGTTAGCGTATATGATTTTGAATTGTAACTAGTTCCTGATTTCAAACTCATCTGCGGGCCTTTATTCCTCCGGAGCATCATAGCTGGAACACATCAGCATGAGCCGGTGTGGCCTGACCTTTCTCTGTGCACCTAATCTTCTTTGTGCAAATTACACTTGCATACTTTTTTTTTTCCCCCTGAATATATTGTAATTAGGCATATGTATTCCAACGGGCTGATAAGATATAGTCTCTCTGTAATCTCTCATTTATATGCAAAGCAGAGGAGTTAAAGAGCTTATGCTTTCTTGGCTCTTAATGCGTCCCCCTTTTCGCTTAATCAAGTTCATTTTTCCCTCACGTTCCCGTCTCCGCAGTCCCACCTCACGCTGAGTTCTCAAAGTCTAAGTTTACAAGCGGTGGGGTGTCGTTATGAAAGACAGACGCACTCATATGAACTGCTGAATTGCACTTCTCACATTTATTCCGAGATGCAAACTTTTCGGATGCAAGGATCAACGTAGCCAAAGATTTGATCATGCATCATTTGAGGCAGGGACTTTTTATTGTTATTTTTTTCTTTTCTATGGGCGCTTTTGTCCACACTATATATTATGACAGATGTTGACAGAGAAAAAAAGTTATAGCCAGAATGCATCTAATCAACAGACTCTTAAAGGGAAATATCAGCTTTTCCCGCTGTAACCAGTTTGTGCAGTCGCTCACCGCGTACATCGGAAGATTTGAGATGCAGAGGGGAGTTGACCGTGACGATGTGGTTTGGTTCCAGTGACGAACAGTTCCAGAAAGCAGATAAGACAACAACAAAAGCCAAAAAAATTCAATAAACAGGTAAATAACAGGGTGAAAATGTGGTTAAATCTGAAAATGTGGTAAAAATCAGGTGGCTTTTTTTTCTGGATTGAAAAATTTTTTTTAAAACATTGTCGGTTAAGTTTAGGGTTGTGGGTGCTCAGCAAGCATTGTTTTAGTTTGTAAAAGAGGTCTAATAGATGTCTAAATATAGTCGTCTTGGCTAAAACAAGGTTAAATTTGGGATGATTTTGGGATTCCAGTGAAAATCTAATGGATGTCTATCAAATAAACAGACATGAATGACTACACATATAAAGTCTGTCTAATCAGTCTATTTGACAACTAGTCTAGTTTTGGGCTATTCTAAGATGTCTATTAGATTTTCACCGACATTCCAAATTTTAGCCAGGGTATCTACGTTTAGATGTCTATTCAACACGATCTCACGGCAATTCGTAACTTTTTGATTTAGTGGCTAATTCGTATTAATTCGTACAATCTAATTCGTACAATTTAGTACGACTTGCTCATCCCCCAATGACGGTTGGGTTTAGGGGTGGGGTTAGGTGCCACGCCTCCTTTTTAAAATCGTACAATTTCGTATGACTGAACTCGTACGAATTCGTACGAATTAGCCACTGAACTGGCAAAACGTAAAATACTTACGTTTTCTCGTGAGATCAGGCTGGTCTATTAGACGTCTATTAGCCCTATAGCTCGACGCGGATGCTCTGGGGCGCTGTTTTTCCACATGTTAATGTTTATGAATAGATTACATAAAAATGAACATGAGTAATCCTGACAAATTGAACATCATTTTAAAGCTACAACCCTCAAACAGCCATTGCAGCTAGTCGTTTTTCAAAGGGAAGCCTATAAAGAATGTATTTGCTAAATTTTGTGTAAGTTGTTCAGAAAACGCTTATTAGATATGGAGTACATATCATATCGTTATAACAACACACACACACATGCATTCATTGCTGTGCATCACAATTTATTTTGAAAGGTAAGAATCCACAGAAAAACATCCCATCAAGCACATTTAGTCCACCGACACAATAGTGTTGAATTATGGATGGTTATTCATTTGTTTATTTCTTCATTTCTGCTTGGAGATCTTTTTTACCATTGCTTTACCATCCTTTACCATGTTACTTACACGCGAAAACAGCGTCTTTGAAGTAAAAGGCAAGTGGATGTCATAGTCAAAATTATTTGGCCCCCTGAATTATTAGCCCCCCTGTTAATTTTTTTTCCCCCCAATTTCTGTTTAACGGAGAGATTTTTTTAAAATTTATTTTTATCTTCGCCATGATGACAGTAAATAATATTTTACTAGATATTTTACAAGACATTTCTAGGCACCTTAAAGTGAAATTTAAAGGCAGGTTATTAACAGTGGTTTGTTCTGTAGACTATCGAAAAAATATATAGCTTAAAGAGGCTAATAATTTTGACCTTAAATTGTTTTTTTTTTTGTTTTTTTACTGCTTTTATTCTAGCCGAGATAAAACAAATATAAAGAAAAAATATTATCAGACATACTGTGAAAATGTCTTTACTCTGTTAAACATCATTTGGGAAATGGTTGATTAAAAAAAAAAAAATCAAGGGGGGCTAATAATTCTGATTTCAACTGTTTGTGTGTGTGTGTGTGTGTGTGTTTGTGTGTGTGTGTATATATATATATATATATATATATATATATATATATATATATATATATATATATATATATATATTTTATTTATTTATTTTTTTTAAGGGTGTCAAAAATCGAAATCGATCGAAATTTATGCTCAACTTCGATTATCGAATTAAAAAATAGAATCGTCGATGCTGCCATGCCCCCATGTCACGTTAGCTTGGCTTGCTAAGCGGGGAAAAAAAACAGGCTTGTTGAAGTGCTTGTTAAACTGCAGACGCAGGAGACCCGTCGAGAGAGCTTAAACCCTCTCCTCTTTCAATGAAGTCGCTGGTGTGGAAGTATTTTGGATTTCCAGTTAGATATGTTGACAACGTTCGTGTTGTCGACAAAAAAAAAAAAACACAGTGTGCAAGCTCTGCTATGTACGTATTACGGTTGGGATGATAGACGATGGGTGCATCGCGATCCTCCGCCCCGCACCCGTTGCAAATCCGCTCGCGAAAAATACACACTCAGGCCCTGTTTACACTAATATGTCTTTGTTTTTAAATGGCATTTTAGAACGACAACAATCCACATCCACACTGGTGTGTAACATTTCTGAGCAGCCCTCCTTCCTCACTACCGCTGCTTAGTAGACTGCTTCCATCTTTTACTTTCACACAAGTACTTAGTCATTTTAGCGTACACCTTAGATACTGTTGGCTGGTTCCTGTTGGTTGTGCACCTTTTTTACCAACGCCATTATAACGACACAGATCACTGCCTATTCACGAGTCCTGCAGAAAAAAGTGATTGACAGGTGGTAATTATGTGTGTAACTTACCATTATTCATTTACTGTATGATTTGTTTATGGGTAAAAATAAGACCATGCAAGTCAGGTAGTTAAATGGTAGGCTACAAATAATTAATTCGTTATTAAATAATTAATTATTCATAATCGAAAATCGAATCGATTTGTGACTTTAGAATCGAAAATTTAATCGAATCGAGGATTTGGAGGATCGTGACACCCTTAATATATATATATATATATATATATATATATATATATATATATATATATATATATATATATATATATATATAGTATACAGTATGTATAAATACAGTATATGGGGTAAATAGTCCTTGCAAAACTTTTAAAATGACACAAAAACAACACTTGGTGGTCTAATAAAGATGAAATGCCATGCAAAATGCATTAGAACTCTAGTTTTTATTGAGTTTCAATTGAATTATATGGGACAGAGATTTAATCCGCTGGATTGATGGAATCGGGGCAAATAAACGTAAATTGTTAGCTCTAAAAAGGAGCTTGTACTACAAGTCAAATAGTAAACCCATTTACACAGAAAACCTATATTAATGCCCTTTCAGCCCCTGTAAATACATAAACTCATCGGCACAGGGGGATTTGAATTGAAAAAAGCCCATTCTGCCTTTCCCAGATCTAATTTACGCCATATAATTATGCTTTTCTCCACTGCAATTCTCACGACTTCTCTCAAAGATATATTCTCAGAAGAGTACAGCCATTACAATTCATTCGGCATTTGGCTTTCCGCGGAGTCTACCTGCTGCTGTGAATTATTGTCCACGGGCCTTCACCGTTTAGAATTAAGCTCCAAACAAATTCATCAGCTCCCCCAGTGTGTTGAATTGACTTTTGCCTCTTGACTTCAAAGGGGTTTCGGGCATCCGCTGTGGAGCGTGATAGCAGTGTTGGGTAATGGCCGTAGGGGACTCAGATAAACCATTCATGTCAGCCAGCATGTGTGCCTTTAGATGGCCTTTTGTGGCGATTATTGATGTAGCTATTCATTTGGTGTGTATATTTTTGTATGCATCATCTAAATTGGTGCATTTGGGGGTTGGCGTTGTTGTTTTCCCCTTTGTATATGGCTCATTGTTGGATATCTAAGGACCAAAGTATTCAAAATTTGGAAAGCTGAAAAAATGAGCTGTGATTCCAGTCCACCAATCCTTTTTTGAATAATTTATTGTTTTTATTGTTATTTATTGTAGTAGTAGTAACAGTAATATCATTCATTGATTAATTCATTTCTTCAGCAATTTAAATGTGCACTAAAAAAGAAGCTCACTTTGTTGGACCAATACCAAAGCACTCTTGTGGTCAATCAGCAGTAAGGGGGCATGTCTACTAACAATAGAAGAAACATAAAAAAAAGAGTAGAGTTCTATTGCTTACGATGTATTTTTGACGCTTTCAAATAACAACTTTGTTGCTTAGTGTGCCTTAAAGTTCTCGAGGGTGTATTGGGATAAAAATATCTGTAAAGGTGACAGAATGATCATGTTTTTATTTATGTCTTTCTAGATAAATAAACATATAAAGTAAGTGTGACCCTGGACCACAAAACCAGTCTTGCGTTACACAGGCATTGGTTTGGCAATATACTGTATAGAAGATAAAAATGGATTTTATGGGAGAAATTCAAATATTCGTTTTATTGCTAAAATAATTAGGACAATGAATAAATGTCATGTTCCATGAAGCGTGTATCAAAAACTTAATTTTTGATTAGTAGCATGCCAAGTCATTTTTCTATACGTTTGTATTTTTTTTTAATCCTCCGATTTCAGATTTTCAAATAGCCGTATCTCTGCCAAATATTGTCCTAGATCCTAATAAACCACACATCAATGGAAAGCTTATTTATTCAGATTTAGGATCATGTTGTGATTATGTATGATTATGTCCTCAATTTCAGAAAGGTTGCCCTGGCTTTGTGATCCAAAAGAATATATATATATACACACACACACACACACACACACACACACACACACACACACACACACACACACACATAGGTGACGCAGTAGGTAGTGCTGTCGCCTTACAGCAAGAAGGTCGCTGGTTGTAGCCTTGGCTGGTCAGTTGGCATTCCTGTGTGGAGTTTGCATGTTCTTCTTGCGTTCACGTGGATTTCAAACAGGTACAGATGTATTGGGTAGGCTAAATTGTCCATAGTGTATGTGTGTGAATGAGTGTGTTTGGATGTTTCCCAGAGATTGGTTGCGGCTAGAAGGGCATCCGCTGCATAAAAATGTGCTGGATAAGTTGGCGGTTCATTCCGCTGTGGCGACCCCGGATTAATATAGGGAGAATTGAAGTGAGAATTATTGAATTTGTTTGTTGTATTTTTTTTAAAAGCAAAGATTTTTTTCACACTATGTATGATAATATTTTTTCTTCTGAAGAAAGTCTTATTTGTTTCATTTTAGCTAGAATGAAAGCAGTTTTATTTATTTTTTTTTTAAAGTCATTTTAAGGTCAAAATTATTAGCTCCTTGAAGCTATATATGTTTTTGATAGTCTACAGAACAAACCATCTTTATAAAATAACTTGCCTAATTACCCTAACCAGCTTGGTTAACTATATTAACCTAGTTAAGTCTTTAAATGTCACTTTAAGCTGAATACTGGTGTCTTGAAAAATATCCAGTCAAATATTATTTACTGTCATCATGGCAAAGATAAAAACAAATCTGTTATTAGAAAGGAGTTTTTAAAATTATTATGTTTAGAAATGTGTTGAAAAAAAATCTTCCGTCCATTTTTTTTAATCTTAATATCATGGGTTTAATTACTGTACTAATTGCGAACTGATCGAATGTGTTCCCGTATAAGCATTACTTGGACCTTTATTCATTTATTTTTTTATAGTGTTTCAAGCCTATATACTGTAGTTTCTTTCTTTCACAGAATAATCAACTTTTTTTGAGGTCATTGGTTCAAAGTCACTTTGAACAGTATTGTCTGACAAAAGCGTGAAAGCTAATAAATATAAAGAAACTGTCATTTCCAACAACCATAGCAAAATCTGTCATTACAAACCTCTATTGGATTGACTGACAGAGTTCAAGGGTGGAAAAAAAAACATTTCCTCGAAAGCTCCGACTGAGCTGAATTTCTTGGAATTACAATTCAGTGAATTCCTGTTGCCAGTTCTGAGCTCTGAATTTTGCCCAACATTGTTGTGGACACAACCTCTAAAAAAAAAAAAAAAAAAAAAATGCATTCAATGTGATCGGACTCCACAATAATATCCATTTTGTTGGGAAAATTTTGCTGCTGAAAATTATTGTATAAAAACCGCAGTTACAATTGATTAATTATATTACAATGTTTTAGTATGTATTATTGTTGTAGGCCCTAATAGTTATTATTGTTACCAGTAGAATTTTATTGCAGCTCATTGTTAAAATGCTAATGTGCAGAAGTGTCATTAAAAATCATATAACCATTTTTTATTTGTTCACAAACATTTCATATAATTACTGCTGATGTCTATGTATATATATATATATATATATATATATATATATATATATATATATATATATATATATATATATATATATATATATATATATACATGTGTGTGTGTATATATATATATATATATATATATATATATATATATATATATATATATACATGTGTGTGTGTGTGTGTGTATATATATATATATATATATATATATATATACGTGTGTGTGTGTGTGTATATATATATATATATATATATATATATATATATATATATATATATATATATATATAGTTGACGTCAAAGGTATTAGCCCCCTTTTTTATTTAATTTTTTAATATATTTTCCAAATGATGTTTAACAGAGCAAAGAAATTTTCACAGCATGTCTGATAATATTTTTTCTTCTAGAGAAAGTCTTATATGTTTAACTTTGGCTAGAATAAAAGCAAATTATAATTTTTTTAAACAACATTTTAAGGACAAAATTATTAGCCCCTTTAAGCTTTTTTTTTTTTTCGATAGTGTCCAGAACAAACCATCATTATACAATAACTTGTCTAGTTACCCTAACCTGCCTTAACCTAATTAAGCTAGTTTAGGCTTAAAATGTCACTTTAAGCTGTATAGAAGTGTCTTAAAAATATCTTAAAAATATCTAGTCAAATGTTATTTACTGTCATCATGGCAAAGGTAAAATAAATCAGTTATTAGAAATGAGTTATTAAAACTATTATGTTTAGAAATGTGTTGAAAAAATCTTCTCTCCATGAAACAGAAATTAGGGAAAAAAAATAACAGGGGGTCTAATAATTCTGACTTCAACTGTGTGTGTGTGTGTGTTTACACACACACACACACACACACACACACACACACACACACACACACACACACACACACACACACACACAAAGAAATAATTGTCGTAATTAATATTGATTATCATCTTTTCTGTTATCGTGCAGCCATACTTAGTGTCATCCATTTGTAATCACACTAATAAAAATTAATCTTAATATTAAGCTGCAGATTCACATCAAAATCACTTCCAGTATGTCCTTCCTAGCTTAAAATAACATGGTCTCTGCATGCTGACAAAAAAACAACAACTTTGAAAAGCGTTTACTCAGCGAAATCTGAAAATACATTTCCTCCCCATCCTATTCCTGGTGACTGCTCCATTTGTCCGAGCCCAATCGAAACCCACCAGTCAAACATAAGCATCGCACCACAGAAATTGGAGAAGCTTACAAGTTGTCTTGTGCGTCATCGACAGCCGAATGAGAGTTTTGGCAAAGAATCAATTTCAGACTGTCTCTCCTCCAGAAAGCAGAAAGGAAAAACAGCAGCGCTCTCTTTTAAAGCTTCGTTATTAAAGCCCGTTCTCACATCAGAAATTCTACAGCGTGTTGATAAAAATCATTCTTCGCACTTTGTGGGAGGAGGTCAAAGCATCTCCACCCAAAGAAGGCAATATTTCTGCACGTTGCATCACATGTAGGCAAATAACTTTGGCATGTTCTCGATGAACATATTGATTCGTGTCAAAACAACTGAACGGGCATCAGTTTTACGATGAAGGAAGCCTAAGAGAAAGGAAGAAGATCATCCGCGCTGGCTTTCAAAGAAGTTGAGGAGCTGGCGAGCTGTGGGCGTCTGAAGCAGGAACCGTTGAAGGGTATCTGCGATGACAGAGGAAAGTAATTTTGGTTGGAGACCGAAGTGACAGGAAGGACGACGTGACTTTGCTTCGCTTCTACACCTGTGAGACCAGTCGCGAGGTAAAGCACAGGTATTATCACATTCCTCCTCCTCCTCCTCTTCGTTTTCTTCTCCAAACCCTCGCCTCCACAGAGGGGGGGCTCCGGCACGCCAAGGACACGACAACAAGCAGCTCATTTATATCCTTCTCTTCTGGACAAACATGAACACAGCGGCAGTCATGTCACCCCGGAGTCAGTATAAATATGCAAACACAGAATGCGAGGAGCAAGGGCTCTGTCCGTTTACCATCTTTTTTTCCCTTCCTTTTTTAATCTCGTTTTACCTCCTCTGTGATTTGTCCTTTGCTGACTTTCCTATTTGTTGGTGGTCATTTTAACTACTGCAGTTATGGCTATAGAGTGAAACGAGTCACATCGCAGATAAACAGAAATAATGTGGCGTTTGTTCAAATGTTTTGCACTGGATTTGAAGACTGGAAAGCACATATGGTAACACTGTGGTTTTAAGGTGTCTTTGTTGTACATGTTCTATGTAATAACAACAGTGAAAATTGTATAATTACATGCTACTAACTCTAGACATAACCCTCAACCTGGCCCTAAATTTCATTAACATTCATGTAATTAATAAATATTATGGAGTATTTAAAGCAGGGGTCTCAAACTGCCGGCCCGCAGGCCATTTACGGCCCCCCTCCTCCCTCTGACCTGCAAAATATATTGAGATTCGGATTCAAAACATATATTTTTGTGCATTGCTAAAAACTTAATTTGCACAATTTTAACTATGATTTTTCTCAATATTTTTTTTTTTTTTTTTGGAACCCTTAAATTCCAGATTTTTAAATATTTGTATTTCAGACAAACAGTGTCTATTTGTTTAAAAAAAAAGGCTTCAATGGAAAGCTTATTTATTATTATGTATAAATTAGGGCTGTCAAATGATAAAAAAAAATTACGCAATTAATCATGATTAATCACAAAAAGCTGTATTTATTACAAAAATAAAAACACAGGCATGTAAATGCCATTTGAATTTCAAAACAATCAATGCCAATAACAAACAAAAATTATTTACATGTTGCACTCCAAACACACACACACACACACACACACACACACACACACACACACACACACACCGTGCACACACACAGACTATGCACAGATATTGATGTTTCACAATGTTTTACACTACATTATATTACATTACATCTAAATCCTAAATATCAGAAATGCCAATAGATTGTTAAGATTTAATTAATGTCAGTTTTAATGTTATTGATTAATGCACTCGACAGATTTCATTCATTCATTTTGCCTCTGCTTTTTCCCTGGTTTATCACAGCAGAATGAAACTTGACAGATTTACATATTTTAAATTTCAGGTGGTTGGTTAAAATAATCTCTAATGGCATCTTCATCTTCGACTAATTACAAAGTCTTGTTCCAATATGTGCATTTAGAGGATTTTGCATAAAAAGCACAAGTGGATTTAGCTGATTTTGACGCAAAAGAAAATCGACCTTGTTAAAAACCAAATAATTGTCTAAAGCATGGGCCACCAATCTCGGTACTGGGGGGCCGGTGTCTCTACAGGGTTTAGCTCCAACTTGCCTCAACACACCTGCCTGGGTGTTTCAAGTATACATAGTAAGACGTTGATTAGCTTGTTCAGGTTTGTTTAATTAGGGTTGGAACTCCAAAAACAAGTTTGGTGATCCCTGGTCTAAAGGGACATTTAAAAAAATAAATAAAAATTATTTATAAGCTCATAATCTTTTCATTACATATAAAACGAAAATTCTTAACCTAATCAGGGGAGCCTGATAGAAAATTTGAACTCTTTATATCGAAATAAATATTAAATAAATGATATCACTCCTATTATAATTATTCTGTTCCTATTTTATTATTATTATTATTATTATTATTATTATTATTATTAAACGTTTCAGTAAAACTCTAATATAAAACAACAGTGTATTATTAATGTGTAGTGATTAAATGCATTTTAAATCATGATGGATTCATCTAAAATAAACGTGAATAATATAAACATCATGAAACAGCAGCATCAGCTCAACTAACGGCATGAGTTTGGGCTGGTACGACTCATTTAGCGTGACGAGTTGCAGACGCTTGAGGGCTCTTGCTTTAAAAAACAGTCATTATTTTTTTCCAGTTAGTGGCACGAAAATTACACATTTCACCTTTTAACTTCAGGGAAACAACATACTATTTTGCGGATTGGTAAAGGTAGTGACTTTTTGTGAAGCGACACAGTCACCATGGTGATCTGCTTCCCTCCAGACACGGCAATAACGCAGCTCAGGCTTGGCCCGCGCCACTAATGCTGTAAATCAAAACAAACACAGTCCTGACAGCGCAAAAAGTTTCCTGCTCCCGGGTGACATTGTGGAGTTTTTCACTCACATTCGCATCCGTTCAATAGGGAGCTGCTCTAGAGCGATGCGCGCTGACAGCCAAGGACAGGATTGAAGCCCCAGCATCTGTAGGCCTCCTGCGGGCAGGGAGATGAAGACAGGCGGGGCCCCCTGGTACCCCCAGCCCAGGGCTTATTCCTGGCTCCAACAAAAGCCGCCCGAAAAAAGGGGATAATCAAGCTGTCACCTGAACACTGTGCCACTGAACACCAACCTTTAATCATTCCGCCAAATAACAGTAACTAAGCACTCTTTTGCACTCTTCACATTAAACGGCTCCTATTATACCTCTTTACAAAATGTAAGGTGCAAGTCTGTAGTGTCTCCAGGATGCGTCTTTAAAGTTTGATGAAAATACCTACTTTGGGGTCAGAGGAAAGTGTAAGGCCTGTCACGATAAGGAATTTACGTTGTGGAAATATTGTCTCAGAAATTGTTGTGATAAGTGTTATTATTTTCATTTTGAGATCATTTTTTTGACACTGATTATGTAATTATCAACCCAGGCTCAATCTGAAAACAAACAGCTATATACATGCAATCTCCAGAAATGAATATAGCCTATGCTGGTAATTATTGTATAACAATAATAATGCAAATAGCCTTACAAGCTTTAAAATAATTATCATTCTTAAGGTTATTTAGATTCTATAATTTGATGTTAAAAGCTAAATGTCCTATTACGTAAATGTCCAATTAAAACTTTGACACCAGTGAGGTAGAGCGTAAATGTCATTGTAAAATGATTTTAACATTTTTTTGTGAATTTGTAAATAAATACTGCATATTTTGCAATGGCAAAAACTATTGAGGTCATCTTCAATTATTGCACGATAAGCCGATGTATTGATTATTGTGACAAGCTCAGAAAGTGTGGCAGTTTTTGTACCCTGTGCCTTTATGCAAATGAGCTGGTTCTTCCCGTCCACCGTTCCCACATGCATTGTGTCAGACAAACAGCAGTCAGTAACAGAGACGGACATGGATGAAGCAGAGATCCAGTTTTCAGTCAGAAATACCAAGTAAGGTTATTTGATGTATTTGTGGTGGAGTTTATTCAAGCCTTTCTGAAACGATGAGTTACACACAAATGCCATTACAAGGTTCGCAGTACATACACAGTCACACATTTAACTTTGCACTATTTTTGCCAAGGTTATTGATATTTATTCATTGGGATAACCCCCTTGAGATGTACCATCTCATTTTCAAGGGGGTCCCACAATTAATCACAATCACAAAGTAACAACACAAGAAGACAAAACATAATTCACAAAACATCCAAGAAACATGACATAACATCAAAAAATAATAAATAAAATAAAGTAAAAGAAAAATAATAAGAAAAAGAGAAGAAGGGGGGGGGTGGAGTAGTATCTCAAAGCAATTCAAAAGTTTTTGATTTAGTGGCTAATTTGTATAAAATTATACGCTCTCATTATTACAATTTAGTATGAACTGCTCATCCCCCAATTGAGGGTTGGGTTTAGGGAAAGGGTTGAGTGCCATGCCTCCATTTAAATATCCTACATTTTTGCACAAATAACCACTTAACTGAAAAAACATAAAACTGTTATGCTTCCTTGTGAGGTAGGGCTGGTTTTACGGTAAATGTTATAGCATACAAGCTAATATACACTGCTATATACATTTTGATACTATACAACAAAAAATAAATAAAAACAATAAACGTCCACAAACCATGACTCCTGTTGTGTGTTTTGTATATTGTTGTACTGACACTATGCAGTTATGGCAATTCCAGTGGTTATGAATTAGTATTTCCAGGTCTAAAAAACATAACCATATCACCCCAATTTTATCCTCCTTACACTGGCTGCCTGTTAAGTTCTGTATTGATTATACAATATTGCTTCCTACCTATAAAGCTTTAAATAGTCTAGATACTATTTATCTAACCAACCTTCTGTCTCGCTACAATCCAACCCGCTCTTTAAGATCTCAGAACTCAGGGCTTCTGATAGCACCCAGAATATCAAAGTCCACTAAAGGAGGTTGAGCATTCTCATTTATGGCTCCTAAACTCTGTAATAGCCTTCCTGATAATGTTCAAGGCTAAGACACACACTCTCTCTCTCTTCACGTTGCGGAGGGCCTCAAAAGTTTAAAATTAAGAGACTTCTTGTGTTTATTTCACTCCAATATGAGAGTGGAAACACTAAACCTACACATTTCTGTCCAAACAGCTACCAAAAGTTGATTTTGCATCATACAGTAAGTGCCCAAAAATATTAAGATAGTAATTTTGCGGTGATTCGGATTTCAATGAGGAAGAACCAAAAGTTTTGTAGTGCTCCCTTGTCTGTTTTAAATGCCGGCCTTTTTTTAGTCCAAGGTCAAAACTTTGGAGAGGTGAGAGGAGAAAAAGAGTATTCAGATGATGAAATCCGTTCTAATTACTGCACAAATCAAATTCCCAGAAGGCTTCCACACTAATTTTGCGCTCGGCTCCATTTATATTGACATAGATTTCTCTAATGAAATAATAAGAGTACTCCCACGCCAAGACACTTTGTCCCACAGATGGATCCACGTGTAGATAATTGGATATAAAACTAGAGATCTCCTGGCCTGAAAACACTCTTCCGCCGTAAACTCACTTTTCACACAAGTCTGCTAAGTAATTAAACCAGACACAGATTCTCACCTGCGATCTCTGCACTTTGCGTGAGGAACTCAACTTTAATGTGCGTCATTACTTCTGTCACTTTTGGAAACTGAAACCGAATGGTCACTTGCATTGTCTAGCCAAGCTTTGTGCAAAGAATAAAATAATCTGCCCTTTTCATTGTTAGGTTTTAATTGCAATTAATTATGCTTAATATGTTGTACTCTATTGCTTCTTTTATGGAGGGAAAATCAGCAAATCAGTTCAATGTGTATGATTGTGTTCCTTCAGTGCTTTGCAGGTTAGTATTTAAAGGGCAGAATTGGGCCAATTATTGGAACAAGCTTTTCATTTATATTCAGTTTAATTTGAACATAAAATAGATAGTTTGAGAGGACAGACTGTTTGGAGGTTGTAATTTTTTTAAGTTTGAAAACTTATTCTTTATTATTATTATTATTATTATTATTATTATTTTAAACACTATTATTATGGAAACAGTTGTGAGATTTTATGTAGACTTAGAATATATATTTTTTATATTATTATTATAGAAACCGTAAAATTCTGAGATATATCTTTTTTTTAATTTAGAATGTCATATTTGTACTATTATTGCTATTATTCATTCATTTATTTTCTTTTCAGATTAGTCCCTTGTTTAATCTGGGGTTGCCACAGCGGAATGAACCATCAATTTATCCAGAAAATGTTTTACGCAGCAGATGCCAGCCGCAAGCTGCAACCCATCACCAGAAAATCATTATTATTATTATTATTATTAATATTATTATTGTTATTGTTATTATGCAAACAGTGGAATTGTAAGATTTTATTTAGATTTAGAATAGCCTGTACTCAAAAGATAAGTATTAAAATGTAATTTATTCTTGCAATTCAATGCAGAATTTTCAGTGACCATTAATGCGGACTTTAATGTCCCTCAATCCTTCAGAAATCAGAAGTTGTATTTTAAATTAAAAGAAATATTTATTATTTAGTTCATAATAATAAAATATTAGGATTATGAAATACAATGCAAATTTTGTGCTACATATATGGATCAAGGCACTAATCAAATATTTAAATATTAATTAGACCGGACTTTAATAATAAATAGGCTGAAACACTCACCAAAAATAAATAAATAAATAAATAAAAATACATATAATGAAATAATAATAATAATAATAATAATAATAATAATAATAATAATAATAATAATAATAATAATAATAATAAATTATGCCTAATACACAAAACTTTAATAACAAATAGGATAACAAACTGGATACTTATATTACATTATATTATTATTATTATTATTACCATTATTATGATTATTCATTCATTCTCTTTTCGGGTTGGTCCTTTTATTAATCTAGGGTCGCAACAGCGGAATCAAAAGCCTATTATTATTATTATTTATTTATTTATTAGACACCGAACTTTAACAATAAATAAGCTAAAACACTCACCAAGTGAAAAAAAAAGAAAAAATAAATAAATAAATAATAATAATTTATATTAAATTATGCCCAATACATTAAACTTTAATACCAATTAGGCTAATATTAATAATAATAATAATAATAATAATAAACAATAATAGTTTATGCCTAATTTCCCTCCAAAAAAGTCATTATTGGCAGTCATTATATACAGTAACAGACTTGGGTGCACATTGTGTTTCTAAAAATCCAACAGCCCGTTGATAACTATTCATTGTGTATTATGTATTTTGGCAAATTTTTATGCAAGTATACCAGTATCCTCTCCTCTGCACCAGCCATAAAATTTTCCAAAAAGTAACACTGCGCTTTCATAACACAAAAATCTCTTTAATCACGAAAGATCAAGAAGTATGCGATTCCTAGTGATATGACCTCTTTAATTCCAGCTGTTCTCAGAGCAGGATCCTGAGTCAGTTTCTGGGCTACAGTTAGCAGGGGTCAGCGTGAGCCACAGCACTTCTGCTTCTTCCCTCCTCAGCGCCAGGGCTTTTAACAGCTCTTTCTGCTCCGCTAATGATTTCTCCAAGGGCCTGTGTGGCTCTCGTGCTCCCATCCCCTTGGGGAGAAGGTTTAATAACTCCACTCACTGTCCCACTGTGCATGACTGTAAGAGTCAGGCCTTCGGAGAAAAAAAAAAAGAAGCGGTCACAGAAACGACAATGAGTTGCTTGCAATGGGAACGGGTGCACCTGGATTGATTAAAGCCCCATGTTCAGGTCCGGTACATTTACATTTAGACATTTAGCAGAAGCTTTTGTCTAAAGTGACTTACAGTTGAGGAGACATTCAGCAATTCAATAAGAGGAAATACACACAAGAAGTCATGGATATATTAATTTACTTATTTGTAGGGATGCACCGATCCCGATACTTGGATCGGATATCGGTTCGATACCGCATATTTTTGCTGGTACCAATCCAAGTCCGATCTTGTGCATATTGTGTGTTTATAAGCCAACAAAGCCATGAAGGTAGCCTATTATAGTGCACTAGAAAATTGTCATTTAGGCCTACTATATCCCAAAGGTTCCGAAGTTTTTCTATAGTTTAATGTAAAGTATACTCTCAGAAATAAAGGTACAGGAGCTGTCACTGGGGCAGATCCTTTTAAAAAGGTACATATTTGTACCTGAAGGGTCCATGATGGTACCTCAAAGGTACTTTTTAGGTACATTTGGGCACTAATATGTACATTCGAGGTACCACTGTCGACTCTTTGGATACAGATAAATATTCACATGGTTAAATTCATGTTCAGTTCAGTATCCGCCCCCCATTACGCTGCCTGTATGCCTGTATGGGTTTCAACCAAGGTTTCAACTACTGATGTAATGGGGGCGGGTACTTTTACTTTTCACTGCTACAGTCCCTCACCTCTGCTCGTGTTTAATCCAAACTAAGATCAGCGCGGTGTTTCTTAGGGCAGGTTTTTATCCTTCATTCATGTTGAGAGATTGAGTTGGTCAACTTGAAAAAGGGAATATGTCTTGACATAACCCACAAAGACGTGACTTAGTAAAGCGTTAAGTTGTTTATCATTTTAAACGTTGCATTAGTCTGAATGTAAATCCCCTCGTCAGGCAGAGCTGGAGCAAGCAGCGTGAGAGAGTGGACCACAGCGCATTAAACAAAAGATATCAACAAATGAAAAATACACAACTTAAGACACTTAAATGCTTGTATTTGTTGCATTTGCACCAGCTCTGAGATACTCGTCCACTTTATGCATTGGGTTAAATTAGGCTGTCCAGTATCTGTATACAGTCCGTTCCTACCATGGTTGAAACCCATACAGGCAGTCAGGCAGCATAATACAGAAAGTGGAGCAAAGCACATCAAACGATTGATAATTAAAAGGGGAAACAAAAAAAATATTATACATATATACATATATATATATATATATATATATCGAAAAACTGCATCCTGATATGCATTGATCTATTGACTATTGAAAAGTATATATATATATATATATATATATATATATATATATATATATATATATATATATATATATACTTTTATATTCTGATACTTGTATTTGCACCTCTTCCACATCAACAACTTCACGCATTGGGTTAAATTACGCTTTAAAGTCTCCGCGTTCACTCCTTTACATCCATTACACACTCTACATCGACATTCCAAGATGATGCCGCCCTAGGTCAAAAATCTATCGTAAAACATGCCGTTTTCTTCTAAATGATCACATTAATCGAGTCCGTTTAATATACTTTCCTTAAAGTGGAATCCAATGTACAAAATAATGTAAACTTGACTTGTGCTTCACTTCCCTTTTAAAACTAAAACATATTAGTGTAAACTGGGCCTAAGAGTGCTAGAGAGTGTTTGTTTTTTGAAAGAGAGAGAGAGAGAGAGAGAGAGAGAGTTTCTACAGGTGGTTTGTCAACCCCACTCACCTATGTGAGGCACACTCAGAATTTATAGTATTTAGATGTTGGTTTGTGGTGGGGTTTAGAAAAGAGGTCTTGGTTAGTAGTGATAGGTTTGGAGGAGTCCTGCCAAGAAGAAAGAGGGAAAACGTTTCTCTACAGAAAAGAAAGCAGCTCGATAGGCACCGATATTAGGCACATGGCGGCATATCTAATAGCCATTAAGCAGCAGGACGAAGTGATGTTATTAACGGAGACGCCGACGGTCACATTTTAGAGTACTCAGAAGTCTGTTAGCCGCGGATGACCACCTGGCATTCACGATTTAGCAATTAATAAGGAACAGTTCAGTCATAAGCATGCCTCCAGTTGTGGGATTGAGGGCCGGTGGGGACCGATGAGCACTTAATGATTGCTATTCTGGCCTCCGCTGAGATGGCGAGTGCTTCCATTTAGCCTTTATATGAAGAGTACAGCATGCAGTGAGGAGGGCAGTGAAGGTAATTGGACCAGATCAGAACCTTCGGACTTGAGGGCTGAATATGCTTCACCTCAGTGTGTGTGTGCCAGATCAATGCATATCAGGATGCAGCTTTTCTTTTTTTTTTTTTTTCGGCAACTATAGCTCTTCGCTGCTTTTGTTTACCCTTCAATCAAGCCTGAAAGGTGATGCAACAAATAATTTCCTGGATTGTGCCGGTGTCGATGATTTAGGTGCTTACAATCAGACGGAGCGAGACAGGCCTCCCTGATAATATCGAGCTCTTTACCGGGACGTCAGCACCGGTAATGAAGAATGACTGTCAGCTAACCTCATTGAAGAGTCAGACACCATCTCAAGAGGATCGGAAATGGTTCTCCAAGCTTCTTAGTCTCTGTTTTTTGGTTTAGAAGCATCAATAGAGTGCTCAGGAGATGATGTGTTTTGTAGTCAGAAAGCCAATTTTTAAATGGGTTTTTGGGTAAATGCCTGAATTTCAATCTCTTTTTAGGTTTTCTTTCAGAATATATAATGCATAAATAATGGCAACTTTGTGGTTATATACAGTTAAAGTGAAAATTATTCGGCCTTCGATGTATTTGCTTTTCTTTTTCAAATATTTGCCAAATTATGTTTAACAGAGCTTGGAATTTTTCACAGTATTTACTTTGGAGAATGGCTTTTTTGTTTTATTTCTGCTAGAATAAAATCAGTTTTTAATTTAAAAAAATAATTGTCTTGATTTTCTACAGAACAAACTACACAAAAATAAAATGACTTGCCTAATTACTCTAACTTGCTTAGTTAACCTAATTAACCTAATGTCAGTTCAAATGTTACTTTAAGCTAAATAGTAGCATCTTGAAAAAATATTTAGTAATATATTATTTACTGTCATCATGTCAAAGATAAAATAAACCAGCTATTATTATTTTTTTTATTATTACATCTATTACGTTTGGAAATGCATCTTTCCATTAAATAGAAATTTGTAGGAAAAAGAAAAATACGAGGGAGCTCATAATTTTGACTTCAACTTTACATGAGGTCTAAATTAAACTAGAGGTTGTCAATAGCCCCTTTAACACATATCATGGGCATCTCTACAAGCCAAAGAGTTTCTCTATACGTTTTCATCGAAGATGTTCCCAGTACTGAATCCACAGAGTTTGTAAAGCAGTCAAATGTTTACAAATACAAGCGCAGCTGTTTAGAGCTCATTTCTGGTTAATAATGTCAGAATTTACCGGTATTTTGGAATGGATGTGTGAATGGTCTTTTCCGGAAAAAAATCCCTAATGTCCTCGCCTGTGTGAACAGCACTTGCAGTAAAGTCGTTCTATAAATTTTCCGGAAATTTACCAGTATCACTGTGTGAAAGGGTCTAATGACATTATTTATTTATTTATTTATTATTATTATTATTTTTTTTTAATTGATTCAACCCTAACTAAAGAGTCTGCTAGGCTAGGGGTTCTCACTTTAATTAAAGTCAATTAAATAATATTTTTATTTTTATCCAAGTTAATTCCTTCAGGACCCACATTTCAGAACATGATTTGTGGAGTCATCGCAAATTTGAACCCTAATAGAGTAAAAAGATTTTTATTTGGATGTGTTTTAAAGGGCACCTAGGTTACCCCTTTTTCAGATTTAATATAAGTCTTTTGCGTCTCTAGAATGTGTATATAAAGTTTCAGATTAAATTACTCATCAGATTTTTCATTATACCTTTTACAAGATGCTGTTTTATACTGATTTCCAGCAGGGGGTGGTTTTGTCGTACTGCGCCTTTAAGACGAGTCTTTCCCGCCCACTATTTCTACATGCCTCCTCCCTCAGCTGCGTCAGACAACAGACAGACAAAGGAAGAAGGCCTCACGTAGCGTTTGTGAGATACTACAGTAAGAACTAACCTTTACTAATCAGTATTGTGAAGTTGCATTGATGAGTCACACACAATATCGTTACAAAGTTAAC